>NW_024113130.1:0-51159 GCF_003073215.2 Triticum urartu | reverse complement strand
AGTCCGTATGTGTGGGGAAACAAGAGTTAGGGTTGGTTTCGGACCCCACCCTCAAGGGCCACGAAATTCCCCTCTCTTCCTCCATATATACAGCCCTTAGGGCGTCGTTTAGACCTTGGGTTTTGTTTAGATTAAAAGTTCGCCATAGCTGCAACTTCGCGTACTTCGTTTGTGTCCAACGACCAGACCAAGGCGTCACAGAACCCCACCTTGATCAATAAAGCTTTCATCTTATATTCGCACTATCCAGATTGCAATCTCAGTTTCTTGCTTGTTCTTCGTTTGCTCGCAGGAAACAGGCCCTCGTGGTCAGGTTGATCGTGCTCCGGCGTGGTCAATAACCCCTCGGAAGTTGGTTTAGCGATTGCTAAGGCGCGACGTCTCGCACGTTCGTAGTCGGATCGTCAAGGTCGACTCCCACAGAAAACGATAGCCACCATCTCATCGAAACATCGGGACACCCTTGCCTCTATCATCAACCCAGGTCCAGAGATGAAGACATTGAACAAGGCTTCTATCCCTGCATGGTCCGTGGACCACAGCCTACGGATGCTGACCCATCTCACTGCTATGGTGTCGTGACGACAATTTGTTCAAGCGCAACTTCCAGTTTGCCCAGAATTCGGCGAAGCAGAACAAGAAGTCTTTGGGATTAGACTTCAACCATGGTCCCTCTACTCCCCGTGCCGATGGGACCCGCGAAGCTGAACCCAATCTTGTTGGGCCCTTCTACAACTTGGAAGGTCTCATCACTCATATCGTGGTTCAGGGGACAGTCGTGAATGAGCCTGCAGATGACGCTGAATCAGATGAAGCGCCTGCAGCGCCGAAGCCAAAGAAGCAGCCTAAAGCTTCAAAGCCTGCCTCTGCACCAAAAATCTCACGGGCGAAGCCACTGGCTACTGCACCTCCTGAAGACAGTGTGCAGTCTGAAGATTTGTCACGCATCTCCAAGACTCAGAAAGTCAAGATGCCTCTGCCACACACCGGCCAAGAACTGACAGCTGCTGCTATTCTGCGCAACGATGCCATCGATCTGTCCAGTGATGAAGATCTTGCAGATGACGCTCTTGAGCAACTGATCAAGAGCAAGGAAGAAGCAGAAATCTTCAATGATCTTCCTCTCTTTAACGTGGCAAGCATACACAACTTCATTGATGAGTGGTTTGACATGCCCAACCTCAGCTTCGAAGATCTGCAACTCCCAATTGGCCTCAGTGTCGCCTTCCATGGCGCCATTGCTTCAGAGCTAGCTCTAGCTCAGCGCATCGTCGAACTGAAGCAAAAGATTGACTTTGAGAAAGCTCAGTTCAAGAAGCATATGGCCAAGCTCAGCGTGCAAGAGGTGAAAAACTTCAAGATTATGCTGCACGAGCTCAAAGAAGCCTTTCTCAAGAAACGTGCAGAAGCTCAAGGTTCTCGTGAGCGCATGAAGGTCCTGGCTGACAAGAGTGTGCAAGCCTACAATGAGGCTGAGAAGCGCAAGGCCCTTGGTCGTCCTGGCATCGACCCCAGGATGGCTGCAAAGCAGAAGAAGAAGCCCGCTATGGCCGAACCTGACGCACCAAGGCAGGAAGCAGATCCCATTTTCTTCCCAACTAGCATGACTGGCTCGAAGCCAAAAGACAGGTCTACCACTTTAGAACTGAAGAAGACAAGGACTGCTGAGGCTGAAGCCCGAAAGAGGAAACATTCTGAAGCCTCTGATGCTGCTCCCTCCAAGAAGAAGAGGAAGACCAAGAAGGAACGGGCTACTCCCACAGAGCCCTTAATTGTTGAACCCATGTCCATGGTTCGCCCTGCCGCTGAACACCAAGAGCGCCAGCTGACTGTCCATGAGCCTGCTTCCACAGAGGCTCATGAAGCTGAAGACTTTCCAGCAGCTGATCCCACCGCTGCTGAAGACAATGGTCACCATGTCCATGTTGAAGATGATGCAGTTCTTCCTCAGATCGAGCACCAACAGGTATCATCGCCTATGCTTACGCACAGCGAACTCATCAGCATTGGTCGTCCTCTGACGCCAATTGCCCAGGATGCATCATGGGCTAATCACCCACAAGCACAAGAGGAAGATGAATTTGAGGCCCAGCGAACTCCAAATCCAAAGGCGTCGCCAGCGTCACGCAGGCTTCGCAAAGGACCAAGGCCTCCAGTCTCCGAGTCTGAAGCTAAAGCTGCTGAAGACATTCCGGCTGCATCAGCCGATGAAGAAGAAACCCCAAGAGTTGCTACACCCCCATCTCACCCAGAAGCTGTTGTCAAGGAGAACGTGACTATGACCGACCCTCCAGCTCATCAAGTGGAAGTCGAAAATCTTGAGGCTGCCACCACCAACACCAATGAAGCCACTGACGCTGTCATGGCTGAAGCAAATGTGGAGTCTCCACCAACCCAAGAACCAGAAGTCAGTGAAGCAAATGATGCTACTACTCCTATTCCTGCGCCTGCTGCTGGTCCTTAGTTTGACTATCATGTTGAGCATAGGCCTCAGGTACAGAAGCCAATTCCAAGGTTGCCTAGGTTTCCAGGTCCTGCATCAGCACCTGGATCCTTCAATGTCAACGGCTTCAAAGCAGACAACACTTTCTTCAATAGCTCCAAGAACCCCTACTCAAGGGAAAGAATATCTTCTGATCGATTCTGGAGCTATCCGCAGCGAAGCTATTACTCCTGCATTCTGTACAATCAAGGTCGCATCTTCCCACATAAGCATCTTGACACAGAAGCCATAGCTGGTCTGCCCTGTCTGGAAGAAGCTCTGGATTGCTTCAAAGAGGTTGGATTGTTGCCGTTTGTCACCGACCAAGAGCACTGGAATGAAGAGTTGCTGCTCCAATTCTATGCCACACTTCACATCCGTGGGTACAACAGAGATCTGAAGACTTGGGTCCTAGAGTGGATGACAGGAAATGTTCATCACGAAGCCAAAGCCTTTGATATCACTGAGCTCACTGGTCTGCCCACTCCTGGCGATCTCTATGAACCTGGCTGTCAGCTTCACAGTGAAGCTATGGAGAGCATCTTTCAGAAGCCTGAACCAAACATGGGCCAGATGCTCAGTATGATGAAGCCCTTGCCACAAGATGCTGCATATCCTAAGGAGTTCTTTGTTGAAGACCTTGAGTATCTGCCACGGACTATTTATCACATCATAAGGCGAACTCTCTGGCCTATCAAAGGACATTCTCCCCATGCCAAGCTGGAAGGTGCAATGAAGACTTTGGTCTTCTATATTCTTCATGGCAAATGCTTCAATGCACAAGACTTCTTCATCCACCAACTTGCTGCATCAGGCTCTGATCTTTTTGGCTTGAAGTTCTACGCTCCATGGATAATGTGGCTGATTAAACTCCACTCCGCTATCTCATATCAGCCATCTGCTCGCAATCATCGGATCTTTCTGCCTGATGTGGATATGTCCGTTGAAGCTATTTATCCCGAGCCTGCCAAGAAGCCTCTTAGTCTTCAGAATGCGGAGCATCAAAGTTTCTCTCAGAACATTGAAGGAGTTGAAGCAGTCACTCGTGTTTATCCTTTGGCTGGAACTACACGTGCACCACATCCTGCCCTTACTGAAGCCACCGAAAGCACAATTGCTCAACGACCCAAGAAGCGCACTCATGTTCTCAATGACCGAGAGCTTCTGGTGGCTCTTCATCAGAAACGGGATAGGCATCATGACTGGCTGAAGCGCCAAATGCAAAGCCTCTTGGTGGATGTCAACCGCATTCGCAATCTTGCCACCAAGAATGCCTTTGTTGCACATGAAACCTCTCGACGCACATGGAAAGGTCTGACGCTTATGTGCTCTAAAGATGATCTTCAAGAGGATGGCTTCTCTGAACGCTTCAAGTTTGACTCCACACCTCCTCGAAGGGCAGTGCTGCAACGAACTCCATCTCTTGAAGACTCTGAGTTCTCTTCCTCTGCGGCAAGTGTGAATGCCAGAGTGATCGAGGACGAAGACGATGCTACTTCACCGCCCCCTCCTTCAGCATGCTTCGACACTACTCCAAGTTCTTCTGCACCGCCGAACACCACCGACGACCCTGCTGCTTCACCTACTCTTCATGGGAACGAGTAGATGCTCTATGTCTTCAAACCTTTTTGGTCCTTACTAACAAAAGGGGGAGAAGCATATGAGTTTGATAGTCTTCAAGCGGGTCCCTATGGGCGGTTGCTTTATATTTTGCTTAGTGTTTACAACTCTCGTTTTGATACGTTTGGTTCTTTGAATCGTAACACTTAAACTCGATGGTCGTCTGTTACTTATTTGCTACTTTGTGATGCGATGATAAATTTCGCATGTGCGACGATAAATTCCGCACTTAGATCATTTTGCAGACGTCCATTTTCCATTATGCATGTCATTATCTTCACATACCTTCACATGCATAATGAAATGTCATCATAAGTTGAAGAGGATCTCCACGAGTACAACCTGCCATGTGCATTTGCATTCCAAAAGCAAATTACTTATATGCACATCTTCAGGGGGAGCCCTTGCAGCTTATGAAGACAATTCCTTATCCTTTTACAATTTCACATATTATATTCCCCGTTGAAAACTTCAACTAGTTTGTCATCAATCACCAAAAAGGGGGAGATTGTAAGTGCATCTAGTGCCACCCCTAGTTGGTTTTGGAGTATTGACGACAAACCTAGTTAAGGGACTAATGTGTTTGTGAGAATTGTAGGATAACACAGGTAGAAGTCCCTCATTGATTCGGTTTACCTACCAGAGATGACCCCTAAAAATGTATGAAGACATTGATGTCAAAGGTGGTATGTGAAGATATTCACATTGAAGACAATGACACGAGAAGACGTCGCATGAAGCATATGGAGCTCGAAGACTTAGATCTTTCATAGTTCTTTTTCTTCTTTGTTGAGTCATAGGAACCACCGTACTGTTAAGTGGGGTCCAAGAGAACCAGTCAGAATGACTGAAGTGATGCTTAACCAAAACCTATGTCTTCGAGTGAAGACTATGAGAGCAAATCTTGTCCAGAGTCGGACAAGTCAGCTTTGCTTGTATCCCAAGTAAAGTTGCCGTGTGTGTTTGAAATCTGACCGTTGGAACATGTGTCAGTTCCTTAGTGACCCAGGGTCATTTCAGACAAATCAGGTCGGGTTTCCTAGTGGCTATAAATAGCCCACCCCCTACAACCATAAACGGTTGGCTGCTCAGAGTTAAAGTACGACTTTTGTCGTTTGAGAGCAACCCACCTCGAAGCCTTGAGAGAAAATTCCTTGCGAGGATAAAGCCCTAACCACCCAGAGCCAAAGAGTGTTAGGCATCACTTAAGTCTTCCTGTCTGTGTGATCTGAAGACTTATTACACTTGAGGACTGTGAATCCTCCAGCTGGTTAGGCGGCGCGTTCTGAGCATCCAAGAGTCATTGTGGATCGCCGGTGAACGAAGTCTGTGAAGGTTTGGGAGTTTACCTTGAAGACTTACCAGTGTGATTGGGCGAGGTCTGTGTGACCTTAGCTCAAGGGGAATACGGTGAGGACTGGGTGTCCTGAGCTGCGTGTTCAGGACTGGGTGTCCGGGACTGTGTGTCCTCAGGTTTAAATACCTAGCCGCCCTAACCAGACGTACAGTTGTCACAGCAACTGGAACTGGTCCAACAAATCATTGTCTTCAACGAGTCACTGGTTTCATCCTTCCCTTCCCTTTACTTTCTGTTGGTCCTTGTGAAGTCATTGTATGATTGCACTATCTCTTGTCTTCACTGAGTGACTGGTTGTTCTGATTGGCTTCATAATATCTTCCTACCTGATCCTTACTACCTAGCTGCTATTAATCATTGTGCTTTCACTTCATTGAATACTTGACTATGATTTGCCTAGTGTAGTCTACCTTCCGCTGCATGGTACTAGGTTTATTTCTATCGTTTGTCTTCGAAACTTCCACGTTTTGAAGACTTTCATAAAAATCGCCTATTCACCCCCCCTCTAGTCGATATAACGCACTTTCAATCCTAGGGGTTTTTGGAATATTTGGCAATTTATAAGGTGAAGAGGCGATGCGGGAGGCCACCAAGGTGGGCACAACCCACCTGGTTGCACCTGGGCCCTCAGGCGCGCCCTGGTGGGCTGTGCTCCCCTCGGAGATCCCCTCTGGTACTTTGGCCCACTGGGTGTCTTCTGGTCCAAAAAAAATCTTTGAAAAGTTTCACTGCGTTTGGACTCCGTTTGGTATTGATTTTCTGAGATGTAAAAAACAAGCAAAAAACAGCAACTGGCACTAGGCACTATGTCAATAGGTTAGTCCCAAAAATGATATAAAGTTGCTATAAAATGATTGTAAAACATCCAAGAATGATAATATAGCAAGCATGAATACTTCATAGATTGTAATTATGTTGGAGACGTATCAACATCCCCAATCTTATTTCCTACTCCTCCTCGAGTAGGTAAATGATAAAGAAATAATTTATGAAGTGTGAATGCTAGCAAAGTGCATAAGTTTGATCAGTGATAATTTCAATCATTTTTCCTAGCATCATAACATCAATTCTTTCTTATAAAGCTTCTCATGTTAAAGTAGCAACCAATTCACATGTTAAGGTTCAAATAATGAATTCTCTTGAAACTCAACAACCTATATTCTTAGTCACCAAACAATTGCAATTCAACTTATTCAACAGAGTCTAAGTAAGAGCTCCACATACTCGATCATCATATAGTATTCCATGATTTATTCTTAGAACAAATGGCATCCATCAAACACAGAGAAAGATAGGAGCTTAATATTTTACCTCCCAACTCATTTATCATAGAGATAATTGTCAACAATAATAAATGATGATCAAATATATTGTACCTCCCAACCACATGATGCTTGCCAACTGGAGAATAATTTAGATTGAAATAAGAATGCATACTAATGACTCTTTGCATAAAAGTAAATACTGAAAAGTAAAAGATAGGCCCTTCGCAGAGGGAAGCAGAGGTTGTCATGCGCTTTTTATTTGGATGCCAAGATCTTAATGCAAAGGAACATCATGTTATATTGCCCGCTATGATAGCAACCTTTATTGTGTAGTCTGTTGCTTTTTATTACTTTGCCATCACAAGTTCATACAACACTCAATTTCCCTTACAATAAAAGATCAAACATATTTAGGAGCAATTTTTATTGCTTTATGCACCGATGACAACTTACTTGAAGGATCTTATTCAATTCATAGGTAGGTATGGTGGACACTCATGGCAAGAAACTGGGTTTAAGGGTTTTTGGATGCACAAGTAGTATCTCTACTTAGTATGAATTTTTTTGCTCGCAAAAGATCCTAGGAAAACACCACATGTTGGAGGATCCATAACAATATAACTTCTATGCAAATATGCCCAAACATAACCCATTACGTTGTTTTCCTTGTCCAACTTCAACTAATTTTCTAAAGTTTGAAAATATTTAATGGGTATTCACAATCATAGAAGATGTCTAAGGTAATATATTTGCATGTGAAAGTTCTCTTCCTTATACTAATTATTCATGAATTGCTTGTATGACCAATACTGCGATTGTCAAGCTTCAAAAGATTTCACTTTTTAAACCCAATGTGAACCTATGATACGTCTCCAACGTATCTACTTTTCCAAACACTTTTGCCCTTGTTTTGGACTCTAACTTGCATGATTTGAATGGAACTAACCCGGACTGACGTTGTTTTCAGCAGAATTACCATGGTGTTATTTATGTGCAGGAGCAAACGTTCTCGGAATGACTTGAAACTTCACGGAGACACTTTTCAGAAAATAAGAAAAATACCTGCCAAAGATGAAGGCCAGGGGGGCCACCACCTTGCCATGAGGGTGGGGGCGCGCCCCCTACCTCATGGGCCCCCTGTTGCCTCTCCGACTCCAACTCCACCTCCATATATTGAGTTTCGGGGAGAGAAAAATCAGAGAGAAGAAATCATCGCGTTTTACGATATGGAGCCGCCGCCAAGCCCTAAAACCTCTTGGGAGGGCTGACCTGGAGTCCATTCGGGGCTCCGGAGAGGGGAATACGTCGCCATCGTCATCATCAACCATCCTCCATTACCAATTTCATGCTGCTCACCGCCGTGCGTGAGTAATTCCATCGTAGGCTTGCTGGACGGTGATGGGTTGGATGAGATCTATCATGTAATCGAGTTAGTTTTGTTAGGGTTTGATCCCTAGTGTCCACTATGTTCTGAGATTGATGTTGCTATGACTTTGCTATGCTTAATGCTTGTCACTAGGGCCCGAGTGCCATGATTTCAGATCTGAACCTATTATGTTTTCACCAATATATGAGTGTTCTTGATCCTATCTTGCAAGTCTATAGTCACCTATTATGTGCTATGATCCGTTAACCCTTAAGTGACAATAATCGGGATACTTACCGGTGATGACCGTAGTTTGAGGAGTTCATGTATTCACTATGTGTTAATGCTTTGTTCCGGTTCTCTATTAAAAGGAGGCCTTAATATCCCTTAGTTTCCGTAAGGACCCCGCTGCCATGGGAGGGTAGGACAAAAGATGTCATGCAAGTTCTTTTCCATAAGCACATATGACTATATTCGGAATACATGCCTACATTATATCAATGAACTGGAGCTAGTTCTGTGTCACCCTAGGTTATGACTGTTACATGATGAACCGCATCCGGCATAATTCTTCATCACCGATCCATTGCCTACGAGCTTTCCATATATTGTTCTTCGCTTATTTACTTTTCCGTTGCTATTGCTATCATCACTACAAAATGTCAAAAACATTACTTTTACTACTGTTACCTTTTGCTACAGTTATCACCATTATCATATTACTTTGCTACTAAACACTTTGCTGCAGATATTAAGTTTCCAGGTGTGGTTGAATTGACAACTCAGCTGCTAATACTTGAGAATATTCTTTGGCTCCCCTTGTGTTGAATCAATAAATTTGGGTTGAATACTCTACCCTCGAAAACTGTTGCGATCCCCTATACTTGTGGGTTATCAAGCTACCACTAGGCATGATATAATTTGAGCTTCATGATATTCTATTCATTCAACAATTTACTCATAGGATATAAGTGAACCAGAAGATGAAATGACAAGCTACTCCAAAAAGATATAAGTGAAGATCAAGCGAGTAGTTAAGTAAATAGGTAGCTAATTGTGGATTCTCTCTTATTAAACAACTTTCAGATCTATGTATTTTATTAAAACAACAAGAAAAAACAAAATCTTAAAAACTTCTTAATTCCTTTTATATCACGGTTTCCCAAAATCTTAAAAACTTCATCCACACAAAACTAAACTAGAACTCGTGAGATAAGTTAGGGTAAATCAATGCAAAACCTTATCATTCTCCACTGCATAAAATCATTATAATTATTATTCAACATTGCATACTAAATTCCTCTGCATATTTAATACTCCTATCCTCAAATAAGATCATTAAACAAGCAATAATATGCAAACAATGCAAACATAACTGCAATCTGCCAAAACAGGACAGTCTGTAATGGATGAAGAAGTATCCATATTTATTTAACTCAGAAAACTCAATTTACCACACAGTAGAAAATTTATCATAGCTTATTGCGCCAAAATTTTCAACATTTTATCACATTCTAAATTTTCTCGGGAATTTTTGCAACAACGACAAACTTTTTGTTTTGAAACAACTCATATACTTGCAAAATAAGCATGGTAAAGGCTATCCCTTCCACTTTTATTGAAATGAAAGGTACAAAACATTATTATAAATAACATAAAGAAAATAAAAACAAAGTAAAATGACGCTCCAAGCAAAACTTATATGATGTGACGAATAAAAATATAGCCTCAAGTAAGGTTACGATATTGTTGGAGACGAAAGAGGGGATGTCTTCCGACGCATCCCCGAGCTTAGTAGCTTGGATATTCTTTGAATGTCACCTTGGGGTGCTTTGGTCATCCCCAGTCTTAGGGTATTTTCACTCCTCATAATCCTCATATCGATATCTCACCCAAAACTTCAAAACTTCAATCACACAAAACGTAACGGAACTTCGTGAGATAGGTTAGTATGATAAAGAGCAAACCATTCACTTGGGTACTGTCAAAGATAAGATTCATAATTGTTTCCACATAATGCCTATTGTACTCTATCATTTCCACAATTTATATTGAGCAATATAAGCCATTGAAACTAGAAAATAAGCAAATATGCATTGAAAACAAAATATGTCTAAAACAGAACAGTTTGTAGTAATCTATACTCCAACCATAACTCTGCTACTCCAAAAATTCTGAAAAATTAGGAAAAGTAGGAAATATGTATAAATCTTCTATAAAAAATTCAGATCAAAATCACGTTCTAGTGAATTTTTGAAATTCCTGGACTGAGCGTAAAAGTTCCTATTTTTGCACAGAATAAAGTTAGCTATCACCCACACTATCCCAAAGGCTTTACTTGGCACTTTATTGAAACAAAAGGTATAAAACATGATCACTACAGTAGCCTAATCATGTGAACACACAAAAACAGGTGGTAAAAGTGTTGGGTTGTCTCCCAACAAGCGCTTTTCTTTAATGCCTTTTAGCTAGGCATGATGATTTTAATGATGCTTGCATAAAAGATGAATTGAAACATAAAGAGAGCACCATGAATCATAAGTTCCTCTCTAATAATAATTTTTAGTAGAGTCGTGAATGGATTCATCAATATAACCATCACATAAAGCATTATTTTCATGATCCACAAGCATAGAAATTTTATTACTCTCCACATTAGAAAATGTCTTCTCATTCACAATGGTGGGAGTATCATATGAAACTCGACTACTATAAATTGTTTCCACACTAAAAGAGTAATGTTAAGGAAAAGGGTAATCATAACTACGACAAGTTTTATAAATATAAACATCACTACTTTTTATAACATAAGTATCATCAAAATAATCATCATAATGTCGTGGGAAACCACGGCCACCTATGGGACCTAGGGTCCCTTGCTGGTTCGACAGGGGGGATGTCACGTTGCGCAAAGAGCAGAGGAGCATGGGGCAGCACGACAAAGATCACACAAGAAATTTTACGCAGGTTCGGGCCGCCGTGAGGCATAAAACCCTACTCCTGCTTTGGTGGATTGATGGTGGAAGAATGGTGGTGGAGCGTAGTACACTTGCCCGGCAGGGTTGCCTCAGGGCGGCATTGGCTACGCGCGTATGAATGCGTGGGTCTCCAAACTTCTATCCCTTTTTATGGTTGCAATGGGCCTCCTTTTATAGTTCAAGGGGTCACCACAATGGCAAAGTAGTCATTATGCACTGATAAGATAGCAAACAGTGCTATCATACCTAACCCTACAGGCTGACATGGCGCATTAAATGCGCCGCTCAATGTCACATCGTCGCTTGCCCGACAAGCTTTGCTGGGCTATCTTGCCAGCTTCACACCTGCTCGCTCGACACGTCGCGGCACGGGTGTCGTTTGTAGGTATTCCCTGTAGAAAGAAGCTGCCATGTGGCGAATGGCTGCCACTTAGTCACTTTGCAGTTTGACACCGAACCGATTGATGACGTGGGTCGTGGTGGAGTAGTTGGGTGAGGTGGCTTTTGCCTGCGTGAATCCCGGCAGGCCCTGTCGGGATGTCTTGGACGTTCTCTTCCGGGGGCAACCCCGCCCTCGCTGAGCTCGCCTGCCCGGCAAGGGAGGCTTTTCTCCTGGTGGCATCTTGCTTCTCTGGCTTGATCTTGGTCCTCTTGATCTACATGTTGGTCCTTCGAAAACCTTGGTCTCTTGTGCTTTGGCATGGCATGGTGTCGTGATCCCGTTCCCGTGCCTGTGCATAGTCCGGGCAGCAGACCCATGGTTTGTTGCACTGACAAAAGCCCCCGGGCCTGCCCTGAACGTGTTGCCGAGCATCGTCGGGGTAATTCCTGATAAGTGTGTAGGTAGGGGAATGGAAGAGGCTAGTCTCTTGAGTTATTCTTTACTTCTTCATCAATTTTGAGTCTGGGCCAGTTTTCGGTTTCTCCGCATGTCGTGTAAAGCCAATAGTGGTGGGGCCACCCTTGTAATGGCCCATGAATGACTTTAACGCATGGGGTAGAAACTGCCAATTCACTCTTCCCACCACGCCCTTATCCTTAGCCACGTATGCTACATGCATCGCGTAGGGTAGGTAATGGAGGCGCGTGGCGCAGGAGTGTATCATGGCGAGAGCCCGGTCTTATTGAATTGGCGGAGGAGGGCCGTGGCTGCTTGTTGTGGGAGAGGCTCCCCTCCCCGGCCCGACTATAAAAGGAGGGGCGAAGGGAGGGCGCAGTCATTCATCCTTGCGCCCCTTCCCATGTTTTCCGCCTCTTGCTGGCTTTGTCGATGAGAAGAGCCTGGGCCAAGCCCCGGGCTATAGTTTGAAGCCGGCATCGCCAGACGTTGGTGCTGGTTCTTGGGGAGTGAGTCTGGTCCATGCTGTAAGAAATGTCAAGGCTCCCCATCGTGGGGAGGAGCTTGCCCTGTCCGCCTTGGTCGACTGCCCATTAGGCAGTGCAGTGCTCATCTCCGGGCATCTACTGCTTGCGGTCTTGGTGGCTAGGTCATCGGTGTCTTTGTTGCTTGCCTGGGAGGTAGGGCTGGGGATCGTTGGTAATCCCAGCACTGCCCCTTCCGGAGGTCTTGGGGCTGATGTCGACGAGAGGCGCGCCTTCCTACCTGCCGAGGTGGGGAGCGATGTGCCTCAAGCCCCCTGGCCGTCTTGGCCGCTCGGCGGTGAGCTCAAGAAGCCACCGGGCTGGAGTCCCAGTGCACGGAAGCAACAGTGATGAGGAGAAAACGAAGGAAGGCGGAGAAGGCGGGTGGGGGGGGTTAGGTCGGAGTACGATGGCGTGGATGCCCTCACCTTTGACCGGTGACCTGCCACCTCATCTTTCTGTTTTCCCCTCCCTCCCCAGCACCATCATCAGCAGCCTCGTAGGGTGATAGCCGGGGAGGGTTGTTCTTTTTGCTCCTTCGCCCCCCTCTAGCAATCTTCTGGCTGAGCTTTGGTGGATGACTCCACCGCTGCTCAAGCCGGGGCTTCTTGCTGGCTCTGGAGGTGGCGAGCAGAGCGATGCCGCTCTGCCCTCCGTGCCCCTCCTTCGTAGCCTCGCCACTCCCGATCTTGTCGGGTTGCGCCCGGTGGGTCGTGATCGTACCGGGATGGGCTCCTGCTTGGGTGCCTTTCTCGTCTTTTCCTCCTTCCACCGCAATGCCTAGTGGGAGGGAAAACGAAAAGAGGAGATTACAGGCACTTATCTTTTTTCAATCCTAAACCTGTAGGCACTAGCCAAATTTTAGTTCAAATATTGTATCTCTCGAGTCCATGTTTGCGTCCTGTAAGGGTTGTACTTGTATTATGAGCATATTAATGAAAAAGATGAACCTTGCCGGGAACTCATGCATGTATATGTCCATGCAGAGGTGGGATGCCTCTTTAGTTTAAATAAACGAGTCTTCCCCGACAGGCTATCCTGCCGGTACACTTTTTATTTTCTTTGCCGGAGAACCGAGCCTACCGGGCAAAAAAATAGAGGCACTAGCCCCCGCCAACCTCTTTTCAACAAAGGCCACTGCAACCATCCTGACCAAAGCAACGCTCGAGTCAAGGATAAGAGCACCTAAGTTTCAAAGGGGCGACGACGTTTTCTCATGCACAAGTTTCAGCTTACAGAACACTTTATGGACAGGAGGCAGAACTTACCTGTTTAGCTTGCCGGAGATCGCAGTGCTGGCCCATCTCATCATCTCCTTGTAGAGGCCAAGTTCACGGCAGGAACCTGCAGCTTCATGCAGATGGGAATGATGCAAGATGCGATCCTATCTATATGCATACGCAAATGCTTATGAAATGCTTATGCAATGCTCATGCATGCATGCAACTTGGTTGGGCCCCCCCAATGCTTCGTTTATTTCTTTGGTTCTTAGGGTCATCACCTGGCTTTGTACAATGGGTAACATGCAACTGAGGCATGGCCTGTACAAAAGGGTGGCTGCCGGGCACGGCCTGATAGTCGTGCCTTACGGGTAGAACTTGCGGAGATGCTCAATATTCCATGAGTTTTGCAATTGAATGCCATCTCCGATCTCTAGACGGACTGCGCCAGGTCTGGTGACTCATACTACCCGGTAAGGGCTTCTCACTTCGCCGTCAACTTGTTTGTACCCTTGGCGGACTGAACGTGCCTAAGGACAAGGTCGCCTTCCTCAAAACACCAGGCATGAACCATGCGGCTATGATAGCGACGCAGGGCTTGCTGATAGCGTGCAGCGCACGTAGCAGCCCGGAGATGGTTCTCCTTGAGTAGCACAGCGTCGTCACGCCGATGCTGATCTTGCACTACTTCATCGTAGACAAGCACTCGAGGCGAACCGTAAATGAGTTTCGTGGGGATAACTGCTTCTACCCTATCTACTAGGGAGAAAGGAGTATGCCCGGTAGCTCGATTTGGTGTCGTTCTGAGGGACTAGAGAACTACCGACATCTCATCGATCCACCGCCTGTCGTGTTTCTGTAGCGTATCAAAGGTTCTTGTCTTGAGTCCTTGCAGCACTTCCGCATTCGCCCTATCAGCTTGCCCATTGCTTCTGGGATGTGCGACAGAGGCAAATGAGATCTTGCTTCCGAGAGCATGAACATATTGCGTGAAGGGTCGGCTCGTGAACTGGGTGCCATTGTTAGTAATGATCCTTGTCGGGACTCCAAAATGACACACCAATTCTTTCAAGAACTTGATAGCTGACTGAGCAGTCACCTTTCTCATGGCAGCTACTTCTGGCCACTTTGTAAACTTGTCGATAGCGACAAAGAAGAATTTGAACCCCCGATTGCTCAGAGGAAAGGGCCGAGGATATCGAGCCCCCAGACCGAAAATGGAGACAATTGCCGAGCTCAGGGGAAAGGGATTGTCTGAAAAGCTTGGGCAGGCAGGTGAATGTCCTTGGAATGAAACTGGCAGGCTTCACATTTGGTGACTAGCTCAACCGCATCTTGGAGGGTTGTGGCCCAATAGAATCCTTGCCACAATGCTTTGCCAACCAATGCCCTTGATCCAATGTGGGAGCCGCACATGCCTTTGTGTATCTCAGACAACAGTTCCTTTCCTTCTTCCCGGCAGATGCACCTCAATTCACACCGTTGAGCCTTCTTATGTATAGAGTGTCATCGACAAACTGCTACATAACATACTAGCCCTCCAGGCTACTCTTTCAGCTTCATCTTGGTCATCGAGAAGTTCTCCAGGTTGGAGAAAGTGGACTATGTGCCTTGCCCAAGTTGGAGCGTGGGGCTCGGCAATGAGGACTAGCGGCACCTCCTCGACTGTGAGGGCACATTCCTCATTCGCGGGGACCATGGGCCCGGCTGGAGGGTGTGGTCCGGCAGGTGGTGAAGAGTTGTTTCCGGCAAGGTCTCTGCCAGGAGCGGAAGGCTCTACCGGGAGAGGCTTACTGGAGTCCATCTTTCTCCTTTTCCGGGCCATTATTGTTGGGGAAATAGAGGGCTGAGTAAGATGGAGAACAAAAGTCCCTGGTTCCACAGGAAGCTTCTGCGCAACACACTTTGACAGATGATCACCTATGTTGTTTTCCGCACGAGGTACGTGCTTTGTTTGCTATCCGTCAAAGTGCTCCTCCAATCTCCTCACTTCCTCGACGTATGCCTCCATCAATGGGCTTTGGTAATCCTTGTTGACTTGTCTCACCACAAGTTGTGAATCTCATCAAATGATCAGCTTCTTAATTCCCAATTCTGCGACAATCCTGAGCCCGACAAGGAGCCCTTCATACTCTGTTGTATTGTTGGTTGCCTCTTCCTGGGCAAAATACATCTGGACGACGCACTTCAAGTGCTCTCTGGAGGGGGCGACGAGAAGCACGACAGCCCCTGCACCTTGCAGGGAAAAGGCACCATCGAAATACATAATCCATTCTTGGGGTGCCTCCTTGCCGAGGATAACTGTTTCTGGTACTTCCTCATCAGGGGTTGGCGTCCATTTTGCAATAAACTCTGCCAATGCCCTACTTTGGATCATTGATGTGCTCTCAAACTTCAGGCCAAAACTGGATAACTCCAAAGCTTATTCCACTATTCCGCCGGTAGTCTCAGGGTTTCGGAGGATCCTCTGCAACGGGAAACGAGTGACAACCGTGATCTCATGGGCTTGGAAGTAGTGGCACAGTTTCCTTGAGGGCATGATGAGACCAAAGATCAACTTTTGCTCGCTAGAGTACCTCAATCTAGCTCCTTGTAGTAAGGAATTGACGAAATACACTAGGAACTGCACCACTTTCTTCCTTGCCATGTCCTTGGGGTTGCTCTCGCTGCCATGCTCATCTATGTCCCGATCCTTGTCTGACTCTGTCGGTCCTTGCCCATTTTCTGCTTCGTCCACTTCCCGGTGCGCCACCAAGGCTGCACTAACCACTTGATTGGTTGCCGCCAAGTATAGCAGCAACGGCTCTCGTGGTTTGGGAGCACCAAGGTGAGCATAGAGGACAAGTAGGCCTTCAACTCTTGCAAAGCCGCATCTGCTTCTGGGGTCCACTTCATGGGTCCTGCCTTCTTCAGGACTTTGAAGAATTGCAGGGCACGCTCAGCAGACTTGGAAATGAATCTGCTTAGTGCGGGAATGCACCCTGTCAAATGCCTCACATCCTTGACCGTCCTTGGCGCTTGGATCTGCTCAATATCTTTGATCTTGTCGGGGTTGGATTCGATCCCCCGATGGGATACAAAGAACCCAAGTAGCTTGCCTGAGGGAACTCCAAACACACACTTCTCTGGGTTGAGCTTCAATTGATCTTACGCAGATTAGCAAATGTCTCCTCCAAATCCTGGATAAGGGTTGCTCTGCCCTTGGTCTTGACCACAATATCATCCATATAAGCTTCAATGTTTCTGTGTAGCTGTGGCTCGAAACCAATCTAGACTGCCCTTGCAAAAGTAGACCCGACACTCTTTAATCCGAATGGCATGCGGATAAAACAGTACATACCACATGGGGTGATGAACGAGGTCTTCTCTTCGTCTTCCTTGGACATGAATATTTGGTGATATCCGAAATATGCATCTAGAAAGGAAAGGAAATCGCAGCTTGAAGTGGAATCCACAATCTGATCTATGTGTGGCAAGGGAAATGGGTCCTTCGGGCAAGCCTTGTTGAGATCTGTGAAATCTATGCAAAGCCTCCATTTCTCGTTAGCCTTCCGAACAACCACTGGATTTGCTAACCACATGGGATGTAGCACTACGCTGACCAAACTAGCTGCTTCAAGCTTCTTGATCTCCTCTGCAATAAACTGTTGCCTCTCCAAGGCCTGCTTCTAGACTTTCTGCTTGACGGGTTGGGCATGTGGGCAGACAGCAAGGTGGTGCTTGATTACCTCCCTGGGAACACCGGGGATATTAGATGGTTGCCAGGCAAACACATCGATATTCGCCCGCAGGAAGGCAATGAGTGCACTTTCCTATTTGTCATTGAGGGTGACGCTGATAGTGAAAGTACCAACAACGCCAGCCAGCCCTGCCGGGACCTTCTTCACTTGCGGTGAAGCAACCTTGGATCTTTTGCTATTGGAACTCTCCAGCAAGTCATCAACAGGCGCAACATACTTTGAAGAGGTACACTTCTCGGATTCCTTGCCAGTGTCCTTGCTATCCTTCTTCTTTCCTCTATTCTCCTTAGCAGGAACTGATGCTGCCGCTGCCTTACCGCGACTGCATCCCGGTACATCTTGTCTACGCAAATGATTGTGTCCTTCTCGTCTGATGGGATGGAAATGACTCCTACTGGCCCAGACATCTTCAAGGTGTTGTAGGCATAGTGGGATGCTGGCATGAATTTTTCCAGGGTTGGGCGTCCAAGAATCCCATTGTACAACAAGGGGAGCTGGAGCACATCAAACACAATATTCTCAGTTTGGTAGTTCAGCTCTCCCCCAAACATCACATGCAACGTGATCTTTCCCTTAGGATGATTCATGCCGGGATTAACTCCTTGAAACGTGTCGGTGACCTTTAACTCTTCCTCTGCCATCTGAAGTTTGCTGATGACCTTTGGGGAAATCAGATTCAACCCGGCCCCGCCGTCCACCAACATCTTTTTGACCTTCAGGTTGCGAATTGTTGGAGAACCCAACAACGGCAAACACCCTACCACAGTGGTACAGTCAGGATGGTCCTCTTCTTCAAAGATGATGGGTGTGCACGACCATTTGAGCGGTTTTCGGGCCTCCGGTGCTGGTTCCATGGCATTGACCTCACGTGCCCACCATTTGAGTTGGCGGTGAGAGGTGTGCAGGAACACACCCCCGTCAATGCCCAGGGCATCGGTGGCCTTCTGGAACTCCTGCTCACTGGTTTCCTCTTCATTCCCTCCATCACTCTCATCATCATAGGCTTCCTTCTCTCGACCTCTGGCGGGTTTTCCTTTATTCTGGAAGGGTTTGTTGGGGCAATTTACTTCACCGCCTTGGCCCTTACCGCCAGCGACATTCTGACCTTTTTCCTTGTCACGCTTCTCATATTCTGCTCTCTGCCTCTTAATGAGCTGCTCAACCTGATAACACTCTTGAATATTGTGGCCCTTGGTCCGATGAATCTTGCAGTATGGCCCATCACCTTTCCCGGCCTTCTCGGCAGGTGCAGCCTCCCAGCAGTCAGCGCACATGGCAGCTTCCTTGTTGGGGGCTTCGGTCGTAGCCTTCATGCCGGTACTAGGTGTACCCGATCTTTCAACAGTCATCACTGCCCTATCCATGCGCTTCTTGCTCCTCTTCTTACTGGTGGATTCGTCATCATCCTCCGAGTCGACATTGATGCAATCCTCCTCTCCGGGTAGCTTCCTTCCCTCCTCCATCCGAGCACACTTATCCACCAAGGTGTAAAGCTCCTTCACAGTCTTGGGCAACCGCATGTTCATCTTGGAACGGATCCTTCAGTTGTGTACATTGGATTGGAAGGCAGCTATCACAGCCGCTGGATGGATGTTTGGGATGCTCCTATGGACCTTGCTGAATCTCTGCAAATACTTCCGGAGGGTCCATCCTTCTTTCTGTTGGAGAAGCTACAGTTCACTGGGCCGCCCAGGCTCTTGATGGCCGCCAATGAAGGCGCCAATGAACTCATGGCACAAGTTAGCCCATGACGAAATGGAGTTCTCCGGCAGGTGCATTAGCCAAGACCTCATATTGGACTTGAGAGGCAAAGGGAAATAGTTGGCAAACACCTTCTCATCTCTTCCCCCGGTAGCTTGGACAGCGATGGTGTAGATGCTCAGAAACTCTACCGGGTTCAGCCTTCCATCATATTTCTCGGGTATCTCTGGCTTGAACGTGTGGACGGACAACCAACAAACTTACCGCAGCTCACGAGTAAAGGCAGGGCACCCAACCTCGAAACGTAGGCACCCGCCAATATCAAGCGCAGGCTCGTCGACATCGGGACAATCATACCCGTTGGTCCGGCAGTGGTCGTCACAGCGTCGCTCAACGACAACGCGCGCATCTCCCCCCTATCCTCCATGGCTCGCCATCAGCCTAGACGCGCTCGAGGGTCAGAACAGGCCATCAAGACGTCGTCAGTTTCTTGATTCTGTTGCGCTCACGCTGGCTTCCATGGTGGGGACTGCTCCATGGGGGTGTCCCCTTCCGGACGACCAGCAGCATGAGCTGTCATCGTCACTCAGGGAGGCCGTGGTGAGCCAACTTGCTGCGAGCCCCCAGCCTCAGAGAAACCGAGCAGACTCTAGATGGTGGCACGCCATTCATCCATCTGTTCGGCCGATGGCGGAAACCTTAGCAGCAGCTGAGCCCGCGCCATGGACTCCGTAGTAGTGCTTGGCATGGGTGAAGATGATGTAGATCGCACCGTCGCTCGGCTCCTGACGGGGCCAGTGGCGATAGTACCATGCCCCCGCTGTTGCGGGGCGGCCACCTGGATGGCATGGTGGCGTGGTGAAGGCGCTTCAGGGCTAGCGGCTCTGTTAGGCGCAGCGACTTGGTCGGACCGCGCCAAAGGAGGTGCACGCGCTGCAGTCGCTCCCTTGGCGGGGGCGGCCGAAGGGCGGCGACTCGCCCCGGACCGGGCAACATTGCTGCGGCTGTGCCCGTCGGCGAGAGGAAGGGGTATGGATGGAGTAAACCCTTCATGCGTACCTCGTGGAGCTTGGTCGTCGGGATGTTGTTGATGCTGCTCTCCTCTAGTGTCTCCCGCTCCTGCTTCGGCCGTGGGGGGAAGTGGTGACGGTGCCGCCTGCTCTGACCACATCCCCAGCAACGTTCACGTCCTCGCGCGCCTTCGCATCCCCCGTAACGTTGGTGGCTGAAGGCGGCAGAGCCTTCGAGGTGGACGGGTGAGCCGAAGCAACGGATTTCTTCTTGGGTACCATGGAAAATGGTGCCGTTAAAGACGACGATGGGGATGAAGATGACGCGTTGCGCCCGCTTTTAGGTTCGCGCAAGTGATCCCCCTACCTAGCGTGCCAAAGATGTCGTGGGAAACTACGGCCACCTATGGGACCAAGGGCCCCTTGCTGGTTCGACAGGGGGATGTCATGTTGCGCAAAGAGCAAAGGAGCATGGGGCAGCACGACAGAGATCACACAAGAAATTTTACCCAGGTTCGTGCCGCTGCAAGGTGTAAAACCCTACTCCTGCTTTGGTGGATTGATGGTGGAAGAATGGTGGTGGAGTGTAGTACACTTGCCCGGCAGGGTCGCCTCAGGGCAGCAGTGGCTACACGCGTATGAATGCGTGGGTCTCCAAACTTCTATCCCTTTTTATGGTTGCCATGGGCCTCCTTTTATAGGTCAAGGGGTCACCACGATGGCAAAGTAGTCATTATGCACTGATAAGATAGCAAATAGTGCTGTCATATCTAACCCCGCAGGCTGACAGGGCGCACTAAATGCGCCACTCGATGTCACATCGTCTCTTGCCCGGCAAGCCTTGCCAGGCTATCTTGCAGCTTCACACCTGTTCGCTCGACACGCCACGAGACTGGTGTCATTTGTAGGTATTCCCTATAGAAATAGGCTGCCATGTGGTGAATGGCTGCCACTTAGTCACTTTGCGGTTTGACACCACATCGATTGACGACGTGGGTCACAGTGGATTAGTTGGGAGAGGTGGTTTTGCCTCCGTGAGTCCTGGCAGGCCCTGCCGGGACCTCTTGGACGTTCTCTTCAGGGGGCAACCCCGCCCTCGTCGAGCTTGCCTGCCCGGCAAGGGAGGCTTTTCTCTTGGTGGCATCTTGCTTCTCTGGCTTGATCTTGGTCCTCTTGATCTGCATGTTGGTCCTTTGAAAATCTTGGTCTCTTGTGCTTTGGCATGGCATGGTGTTGTGATCCCATTCCCGTCCTTGTGCATAGTCCAGGCAACTGACCCAGGGTTTGTTGCACCGACACATAAGTAGCAACTTTATTCTTATCATAGATAGGAGGCATGCAATCATCATAGCAAATTTGATCATTCAAAGTAGGGGGACTAAAAAGATCATCTTCATTAAACATAGCATCCCCAAGATTGGGACAAACATTAATTGCACCAAACAAATTCTCAAACATGTCATTCTCATCAAACATAGCATCCTCAAGCTTAGCTTGTGGCTTGGCATATCATAAGGATAATCACTCTCATCATTAATAGTATGAATAGCACCAACAGTATAACAATTGCCATCATCATAATTTCCCAAGTTGCTGCCAAAAAAGGTTATAAGAAGTATCATTATCTTCCCAATCATAATTATCATGACAAGCAATAGGCATAACAAAATCATCATCAATAGTGCTCTCGGACATTGTGCCATAAGACAAATAAGCAATATCATCATCAAGTGCATCATCTTCCACAATTATTTTTGATTCATTTTCATGAGGCACAACAATAATACACTACTAGGGAAATGCTTATACACAGGAGCTTACTAGTAGTGCTTTTACAGAAGAAAGCGCTAGCAGTAGCGCTTGGGCAGTACGAGCGCTGCTAATATGAGCATAGCAGTAGCGCTGAATCTAGAAAGCACGCTACTACTAAAACTAACAGACCATTCTAGGTATGCTAGGGATCTAGTAGCGCTCATGCGTAGAAAGCGCTACTACTATTGATCTTAGAAATAGCGCTTTTCCCCTGACCAACGCTACTGATAAATTCAGTCCCCTCATAATAAGACCAAAGTTTAGTCCCACCTCGCTCCGCGAACAGAATTTTTACCACCTTAAATATGGTGCTTCTCAGACCATCACAACCACTTGGTCTTCATTGAACTCTATGTGTAGGATCTGTGGCCGCAATAGGAATCTTTGCCGGTTCTTAAATCGGAGAAGATTCCTATTGACAATTTAGATTCTACACAAAAAGATCATTGATGACCAATGTATTTTTGAAATTTTTTACATGCTTAGCGTTAGCAGTAGCGCGTTTTTAAAGAGAGCGCTACTGCTATAGATTTTAGCAGTAGCACGTTTTTACAGAGAGCGCTACTGCATAGCGCTTTTTATGGACAAGCGCTACCACTAAGGGCCCTTATCCAAACCGCCGGGCCGCGCGCGTCCTCTCACTCTCCCCCTCACACTCTCTCATCGCCTCTGTTGCTGTCGCCGCCGTCCTCCTCCGTCATCGCCGTCCTCCTCCATCGTCGCCATCCTCCCCCCAAGGTCCCTCCCTCCTCCTCCCCCTCCTCCTCCCTCCTCCTCCTCACACTCTCCCATCGCCGCCGTCCTCCCTCCATCCCTCGTCCTTCGTTGCCGCCGTCGTCCTCCCTCCGTCCCTCCTCCTCTGTCGTCGTCATCCTCCTGCCCCCAAGGTCCCTCCCTCCTCCTCCCTCTCCACCAACGGCCCCCTCCTCCTCCCTCCTCCTTCCCCTCCTGCTCTCTCCTCCTTCCCCCCTCAAATTTGAATATAATAAACTATGAAATTGAAAAGAATAAGTAAATGTAGGTCTTTTGAATAGAATAGGAAATTTTTAGAAAATTTGAATAGAATAAAATATATGAAATAGAAAAGAATAAGTAAATGTAGGTCTTTTGAATAGAATAGGAAATTTTTAGTAAATGTAGGTTTTTGTTTATATTTTGATTTAGGGTTTTCACTAAGTCCTAAGATGACGATAATAATGTTTTTGTTTATATTTTGTTTTTGCAGAAATCAAGGAGCCCCTGCATCATCCCCGCCATCGTCCCCGTCACCGACCCCCTCCGACCTCAATCGGGGTGAGACCAGCCACCCCATGTTGTTAATTTACTTTAGGTATTTTAGGTGTTTAATCTTAGAATACTGTAGTATGAACCCTAGTTATGATCGAATCATGTTCAAAATGTAGGTTTTTAATTAGGTGTAGTTAATAGAATTTAGGTGTTTTAGGTGTATTTAACAGAATTCTAGGTTGATTCGTTTTGCTCAAATGATGTAGATATAAACATGTATATCTTGTGTTTCTCAAATAGGATGTGTGCTTGCCCATGTGGCCGGCCATGTTTGCATGTTACACCTCCGAGTGGCCTATGTTTTGCTGGATTGTTGATTAATTTCCGTTCCGCCAAATTTCACGCGCTTGATATGTCCTTTTTTAGCAAAGGTCGTGCCAGATTTTTCCAATATATCTACTTTTTCTCACGCTTTCCTCTTGTTTTGGACTCTAATTTGCATGATTTGAATGAAACTAACCCGGACTGACGCTGTTTTCAGCAGAACTACCATGGTATTGCTTTGTGCAGAAATAAAAGTTCTCAGAATGGAACGAAACTTTGCGAGGATTTTTTATATCAATAATAAGAATTACTATTTCCAAGACCCACCAGAGAGGGGCCCCTGGGTGGGCACAACCCACTAGGGCGCGCCCCCTCTCCTGGCGCGCCCAGGTGGGTTGTACCCACCTGGTGGCCCCGCTGACAACCCCCCTGATACTATAAAATCACATATTTCTAGAAAAACAAGGGAGGAAGAATTATCGCGATCCACGAGACGGAGCCTCCTCCAGGCCCTGTTCTTCCTCGGGAGGGAAGATCTGGAGTCCGTTTGGGGCTCTGGAGAGGGGGATCTTCATTCTTCATCATCACCAACCCTTCTCCATCGCCAATTCCATGATGCTCCCCACTGGGAGTGAGTAATTCCTTCGTTGGCCTGCTGGTCGGTGAGGAGTTGGATGAGATTCATCATGTAATCGAGTTAGTTTTGTTAGAGCCTGATCCCTAGAATCCATTATGTTCTTAGATTGATGTTGCTATGACTTTGCCATGCTTAATGCTTGACACTTTGGGCCCGAGTGCCATGATTTCAGATCTGAACTGTTTATGTTATCATCATTATATCCATGTTCTAGATCCGATCTTGCAAGTTATAGTCACCTACTACGGTTATGATCCGGCAACCCTGGAGTGACAACAACCGGGCCCACTCCCGGTGATGACTATAGTTATAGGAGTTCATGTATTCACTATGTGTTAATGCTTTGTTCCGATTCTCTATTAAAAGGTGGCCTTAATATCCCTTAGTTTCCAATATGGGCCCCGTTGCCATGGGAGGGTAGGACAAAAGATGGCATGCAAGTTCTTTTAATAAAGCACGTATGACTATTTACGGAATACATGCCTACATTATATCGATGAACTGGTGCTAGTGCAGTATCGCCCTAGGCTATAACTGTCTCATGATGAATATCATCCAACAAGTCACCGATCCAATGCCTATGAACTTTTCCATATTGTTTCTGCTAAGTTACTACTGCTATCATCACTGTTACACTTGCTACAAAATTGCTGCTATCATCGTTACTGTTACTATTGCTGCTGCTGCTACTATCAAAACTATCAGACTACTTTGCTACTGATCACTTTGCTGCAGATAATTAATCTCCAGGTGTGGTTGAATTGACAACTCAGCTGCTAATACCTTCAAATATTCTTTGGCTCCCCTTGTGTCGAATCTATAAATTTGGGTTGAATACCCTACCCTCGAAAACTGTTGCAATCACATATACTTGTGGGTTATCAAGACCTTTTTCTAGCGCCGTTGCCAGCATAGCTATATTTGTGGAGTCACTTGGGATTATTATCAATTTATCACTATGAAGAATCTGAAGGATCCAAAGACTAAGATATTTCCCTCAAGGATGAGGGGAGGTAAGGAACTGCCATCCAGTTCTGCTTTAGATTCACCTTCTGTTATAAATAAACTTGCAACACCACCACATGCTATTAATTCTGATATGTCGCAAGTTATTGATGATGCTACTTCTACTATGAATGATGCTTATGATGATGCTAGTACCTTGCTTGATAATGATGATGTGCCACTTGGTGAATTTCTTGATAAACAAATTGCTATTATTATGCAACATGATATTGTTGAATCTGATGATGAGCTTAAAACTGAATCTCTTGAAACACCGGCTAGAACAAGCCCTCCTAGATATGAATTGCCTAAGATACTGGAAGGTTATGTTATGAGTGAAGAAACAACTAGAGATATTCTTGCTTGCAATGATAGAGATGATCTAGAGAAATTATTACGCAACTATAAAGAAAAATCTCTGAATGCTAGAATGAAGTGTGATCCTAAGTTTGCTACTTCACCTATCTTTATTGATGATAAGGATTATGAATTCTCTATCGACCCAGAGTTAATTACTTTGGTTGAATCTGATCCTTTCCATGGTTATGAAACTGAAATTGTTGTGGCACATCTTACTAAGTTGAATAATATAGCCACCATTTTTACACATGATGAGAAAACTCGCTATTACTTTATTTTAAGTTGAACTAAAGCATGGTACAATACTCTTGCTCCTGGTTGTGTGCGTAGTCCCCAGGATATGATTTATTACTTCTCTAAAAAATATTTTCCTGTTCATATGAAACAAGCGGCCTTCCAGGAAATATTTAATTTTGTGCAAACTAAAGAAGAGAGTCTCCCACAAGCTTGGGGGAGGCTTTGCTAGTTACTTAATGCTTTGCCTGATCATCCTCTTAAGAAAAATGAAATACTTGATATCTTCTATAATGGACTAACCGATGCTTCTAGGGACTTCCTAGATAGTTGTGCTGGTTGTGTTTTCAGGGAACGAACTATTGGACAAGCTGAAGAAATATTGAATAACATATTAAAAAATTATGATGATTGGACTATTTGTGAACCACCGCCTAAATCCACTCCGAAGAAGAGGGGTATATTATATCTCAGTCCTGAAGATATGCAAGAGGCAAATAAATCTATGAAGGAAAAAGGTATTAAAGCAGAGGATGTTAAAAATTTACCTCCTATTGAAGAAATACATGGGTTTAATACACCGCCAATGCCTAAGGTGGTAGAGGTAAATTCTCTTATGAAGTTCAATGATAATGATAATCCTCACAATATGCCTCTATGAGTTTGAAAACAAAGTTGTACAATAGAAGATATGACAAAAGATACTTTGTTGCTAGAAAACACGGTAAAGAAAGAGAACCGCGGGTTCAAAAACCTATGCCTTTTCCACCCAAGTCAACTAAAAAGAATGATGACGAAGAATTTGAACGCTTTGCTGAAATGCCGAGGCCAGTCTTTTTGCGTACTCGCTTGATTGATAATTTGAAAATGCCTCCATATGCAAAGTATATGAAAGACATCATCACAAATAAGAGAAAAATACCGGAAGCTGAAATCCCCACTATGCTTGCTAATTACATTTTTAAAGATGGAGTACCTAAAAAACTTGGAGATCCGGGAATACCAACTATACCTTGCTCTATCAAAAAGAATTATGTGAAAACTGCTTTGTGTGACTTAGGAGCTGGTGTTAGTGTTATGCCTTTCTCTTTATATAAAATACTTGACTTGAATAAACTCACACCTACTGAAATATCTCTACAAATGGCTGATAAATCAACTGCCATACCTATTGATATCTATGAGGATGTGCCTATTGTTGTTGCTAATGTTACTATTTTGACTGACTTTGTTATACTTGAGATGCCCGAGGATGACAACATGTCGATTATCCTTGGTAGACCCTTCTTGAATACTGCAGGGGATGTTATTGATTGCAATAAAAGCAAGGTCACTTTTCATATTAAAGGCAATGAACATATGGTGCACTTTCTGAAGAAACAATTCCATGTGAATGGTATTAATGTTATTGAAAAATCTCCGACAATCACTATTGGAAGTTTTCAAAATACCTCTACCTACTGTCAAAAAGAAATATGAAATGCTTATTGTTGGGGAAATGCATATCCCCATTGAGGCAACTTAGTGATTTATGAAAGTTCTTCGGTTTCATGCTAATCGAAAGTGGTTGTTAATAAGACTTGATCAACCTTATTAATGGATCATTTTTGAACGGTATGAAGTTGATGCATTTAGTAAGCACTACTTTCTCTCCCTACTTTTTATTCCCTGCTTTTACTAATTAAATAAAATAAAATGCCATGTTTTGTCTGTTTTCTGAATTCCCCGTGTAATAAAAAATGATCCAAAAATAAAAGTTCCCAGAGTGCCCTGAAAATTTAATACGATTTTTTCTGAATATTTGAGAATTTTTGGTGCAAATAACATTAGAGGGAGGTGCACCAGGTGGGCACAACCCACCTGTGCGCGCTGGCACCCCCAGGCGCACCCTGGTGGGTTGTGGTCCCCACGTGGGCCCTCTCACTTATCTCTTCATACCACACCATCACTTACCTCCAGAAAAAATCCCCATTGCTCTCTCTCTCCCGTGTTCTTGAGCTCAAACCTGCGGATTTCGATCTCTTTTGCTCGAAGCTCTGTTTCTGAAACTGTTTTGGGGGAATGTTGCTTGGTATGTGACTCCACCATTTCTCCAATTAGTTTTTGTTTTAGTGGCTTATACTTTGAATAATTAGCTACTCTTGGTGCTGCTGTAGGTGTGCTTGCATGTTGAATTCTTAGTGTTCTAAGTAGTTTGAATGCTTGCTATGGCTTTTATGCATCCCTATGAGTAGTTGTTATCAATCTTACAAAGTTTTGTTGACAAATTTTTGTCACTCCAAAATTTTATTTTCAAAAAATTGTACGCAGACATGAATATCTTTAGGAAGTTTGGCTCTAAGAAGAACTCCAAGGGTGTTATTGGGGAGTCTTCTGATAATGATCTCCACCCTCGGAGGTTGGCGGAAGTACGGCCATGCGAATGGCCGCACACCCCGTTCCTGCAAGAGGCTGGAATTCTTGAGGAGTTCATGCAATATATTGCTAATGCCGACCTCACCGACTTCATCGCAGATGAGTGTGACCAGCACCACATCCTCACAAACGTCTTTGTTCAGAGCTTTACTTTCTTGCCTAGAAATAATCCTCCTGAAGTGAGCTTCAATTTATATGCTGAAAACCATTAGATACCACTTACTGAGTTATGTGACATATGCATGATCCTGTCTGATGGGAGCTTGGTTGAGCCTAGGCCGGCTGGGTTTGAGGATTTTTATCGCACTCTAACAGTGGGTGAAGAGAGAGGAGTGATGTGTCTCCAATGTATCTATAATTTTTGATTATTCCATGCTATTATATTATCTGTTTTGGATGTTTATGGGCTTTATTATACACTTTTATATTATTTTTGGGACGAACCTATTAACCCAGAGCCCAGTGCAGTTTCTGTTTTTTTTGTTGTTTTAGGGTTTCGAAGAAAAGGAATATCAAACGGAGTCCAAACGGAATGAAACCTTTGGAAAAGTTATTTTTGGAAAGAAAGCAATACAGGAGACTTGGAGTGCACATCAGGAGATCAACGAAGAAGCCACGAGGCAGGGGGCGCGCCCACCCCCCTGGGCGCGCCCTCCACCCTCGTGGGCCCCTCGTGGCTCCCCTGATGTATTTCTTCCGCCTATATATATACATATATCCATATACCCTAAAACGATCGGGGAGCACAATAGATCGGGAGTTCTGCCGCCAGAAGCCTCCTTAGCCACCGAAAACCAATCTAGACCCGTTCCGGCACCCAGCCGGAGGGGGAATCCCTCTCCGGTGGCCATCTTCATCATCCCAGCGCTCTCCATGACGAGGAGGGAGTAGTTCTCCCTCGGGGCTGAGGGTATGTACCAGTAGCTATGTGTTTGATCTCTCTCTCTCGTGTTCTTGATTTGGCACGATCTTGATGTATCGCGAGCTTTGCTATTATAGTTGGATCTTATGATGTTTCTCCCCCTCTACTCTCTTGTAATGGATTGAGTTTCCCCTTTGAAGTTATCTTATCGGATTGAGTCTTTAAAGATTTGAGAACACTTGATGTATGTCTTGCCGTGCGTATCTGTGGTGACAATGGGATATCACGTGATTCACTTGATGTATGTTTTGGTGATCAACTTGCGGGTTCCGCCCACAAACCTATGCATAGGGGTTGGCACACGTTTTCGTCATGATTCTCCGGTAGAAACTTTGGGGTACTCTTTGAGGTTCTATTGTGTTGGTTGAATAGATGAATCTGAGATTGTGTGATGCATATCGTATAATCATACCCACGGATACTTGAGGTGACATTGGAGTATCTAGGTGACATTAGGGTTTTGGTTGATTCGTGTTTTAAGGTGTTATTCTAGTACGAACTCTAGGGCTGTTTGTGACACTTATAAGAATAGCCCAACGGATTGATTGGAAAGAATAACTTTGAGGTGGTTTCGTACCCTACCATAATCTCTTCGTTCGTTCTGCGCTATTAGTGACTTTGGAGTGACTCTTTGTTGCATGTTGAGGGATAGTTATGTGATCCAATTATGTTATTATTGTTGAACAACTTGCACTAGTGAAAGTATGAACCCTAGGCCTTGTTTCCTAGCATTGAAATACCGTTTACGCTCACTTTTATCATTAGTTACCTTGCTGTTTTTATATTTTCAGATTACAAAAACCTTTATCTACCATCCATATACCACTTGTATCACCATCTCTTCGCCGAACTAATGCACCTATAGAATTTACCATTGTATTGGGTGTGTTGGGGACACAAGAGACTCTTTGTTATTTGGTTGCAGGGTTGCTTGAGAGAGATCGTCTTCATCCTACGCCTCCTACGGATTGTTAAACCTTAGGTCATCCACTTGAGGGAAATTTGCTACTGTCCTACAAACCTCTACACTTGGAGGCCCAACAACGTCTACAAGAAGAAGGTTGTGTAGTAGACATCAAGCTCTTTTCTGGCGCCGTTGCTGGGGAGGTTAGCGCTTGAAGGTATATCTTTAGATCTTGCAATAGAATCTTTTTGTTTCTTGTTTTAGCACTAGTTTAGTTTATAAAAGAAAACTATAAAAAAATGGAATTGAGTTTGTCTCATACGCTTCATCTTTTTAATATCTTTCGTGAGTATGATGGAAAGGAAAATTGTGCCAAAGTGTTAGAAGAAGAATGCATTAAAATGTTTGGCACTAAATCTTTGAATGATGATCATGATTTAAATGTTGTTAGTATGAACTCTTTGAATATCCATACTACTAATGATGATTGCATTAGTTATGATGAAAATGTCTCCTATAAGCTTGTCAATTTTGGTGGAGTGCATTGGGTTTGCAAGTACACACCAAATAGGGAAGATAGATATTGCAAGAGGCATAAGCACTTAGAAACTAAATTGTCGCAAGAAAGGCTAGATGTTTGTGCTGAAAATTTAAATTTTCTTGGCCGTACTTGTGGACTTTGCAATGAAAGTGGTCATTTAGCTATCCGATGCAAATTGTTTCATGATCTAATCGTGTCCAAAAATTGTGATGACTTGATTTCCCTTGCAGATTATAATGAACTCAGTTTGCTTATGGGTTATGAAGAAATGAAACGTATAACTAAGCATCTTCCAGAATTTGCCCGTTATAAACTTCTTGGCTTTGATCTGGAGGAAATTTATATGTATTGTGCGGTGAATTGCATTGAAAACCCTTATATTGCCAATTACATAAAGAAAAGAAAAAAATGGAGGATGAAGAGAATACTAATGAAAGGGAAGAGACTTCCCAATGCCCTCCTATTATTTCTTATGATGAATCAGGTAACAAGGAAGAGCCTCCTATTCAACCAATCTCATTAATAAGGAGCTCCAAAAAGAGTATTGAACCCACACATGATGTGGTGAAGAAGAAGAAAAGAAAAAGGAAGAGAGGTAAAAAGATATCTCCCCCAAATAATGCTGCTCCTATTACTATTGTGCCTCATGAAAATATAATTGTGGAAGATAATGATACTTCTTATGATTTGAAAATCTTTTTGGCACTTGCTTGGAAGAATATGATAATTGCTATACTATTGATGCTATCCATATTATTAATGATGAGAGTGATTATGCTTATGATATGAAAAGGCCCAAGCTTGGGGATGCTATGTTTGAAGAAAATGATGTTTTTGAGAATATATTTGCTGAAATTAATGTTTGTCCCAAGCTTGGGGATGCTATGTCTAATGAAGATGATATTTTTAGCCTCTCAAGTTTTGATATGCAAATTTATGATGATGATAGCATGACTCCTACTTATGATAATTATGAAAGTGAATTTGGAGAGGTCATGACTTTATTTAGTGACGATTCCACTATCTTGGAAGAGGTTTCAATTGATTATGATGACAACAAAGTTGCTACTTATGATGATTATTGTGATGACACTTATGCTATAAAAAGTAGTTATGATTATATTTATAAAACCTGTCATGATTATGATTACCCTTTTTCTGAACATTACTCTTTTAATGTGGAAACAATTTATAGTATTCGAGTCTCTTATGATACTCCCACTATTCTGAATGAGAAGAATCTTGCTTATGTGGAGAGTAGTAAATTTTCTATGCTTGTAGATCATGAAAAGAATGCTTTAGGTGCTTGTTATATTGTTGAATTCATTCATGATGCTACTGAAAATTATGATGAGGGAGGAACTTATGCTTGTAGGAATTGCAATAATATCAAGTTTCCTCTCAATGTGCTTAAAGTTTTGAAGTTATGCTTGTTTTACCTTCCTATGCAAGTTGATTCTTGTTCCCACAAGTTGTTTGCTCACAAAATACCTATGCATAGGAAGTGGGTTAGACTTAAATGTGCTAGTCATATTCTTCATGATGCTCGCTTTATGTTACAATTCTTATCTTTTATGTGAGCATCATTGAAATCATCATGCCTAGCTAGGGGCTTTAAACGATAGCGCTTGTTGGGATGCAACCCAAATTTATTTTTATTCCTTGCTTTTTTGTTCCTGTTTAGTAATAAATAATTCATACAGCCTATGTTTAGATGTGGTTTTATGCTTTTAATTAGTGTTTGTGCCAAGTAGAACCTTTGGGAATACTTGGGGAAAGTCTTGTTGATCTTGCTGTAAAAAATAGAAACTTTAGCGCTCACGAGAACTGCTTCCATTTTTATTTGGAAAGTGCTATTTAGTTAATTATTTTTGAAGATGATCAATAGATAAATTCCTCACGTCCAGCAATTTATTTTAGAATTTTTTGGGTTCCAGATATTGCGCTAGATACAGATTACTACAGACTGTTCTGTTTTTGACAGATTCTGTTTTTCGTGTGTTGTTTGCTTATTTTGATGAATCTATGGCTAGTAAAATAGTTTATAAACCATAGAGAAGTTGGAATACAGTAGGTTTAACACCAATATAAATAAATAATGAGTTCATTACAGTACCTTGAAGTGGTCTTTTGTTTTCTTTCGCCAACGGAGCTCACGAGATCTTCTACTTTAAGTTTTGTGTTGTGAAGTTTTCAAGTTTTGGGTAAAGATTTGATGGATTATGGAACAAGGAGTGGCAAGAGCCTAAGCTTGGCGATGCCCATGGCACCCCCAAGATAATATAAGGACACCTAAAATCCAAAGCTTGGGGATGCCCCGGAAGGCATCCCCTCTTTCGTCTACTTCTATCGGTAACTTTACTTGGAGCTATATTTTTATTCACCACATGATATGTGTTTTGCTTGGAGCGTCTAGTATTATTTGAGTCTTTATTTGTTAGTTTACCACAATCATCCTTTATGTACACACCTTTTTAGAGAGCCATAAATGATTTGGAATTTGTTAGAATACTCTATGTGCTTCGCTTATATCATTTGAGTTATATAGTTTTGCTCTAGTACTTCACTTATATATTTTAGAACATGGTGGTGGATTTGTTTTAATAGAAACTATTTGATCTCGCATGCTTCACTTAGATTATTTTGAGAGTCTTAAATAGCATGGTAATTTTCTTAAATAATCCTAATATGCTTGGTATTCAAGAATAGTAAAAACTTTCTTATGAGTGTGTTGAATGCTATGAGAAGTTTGATGCTTGATAATTGTTTTGAGATATGAAGATGGTGAAATTAAAGTTGTGCTAGTTGAGTAGTTGTGAATTTGAGAAATACTTGTGTTAAAGTTTGTGATTCCCGTAGCATGCACGTATGGTGAACCGTTATGTGATGAAGTCGGAGCATGATTTATTTTTTGATTGTCTTCCTTATGAGTGGCGGTCGGGGACGAGCGATGGTCTTTTCCTACCAATCTATCCCCCTAGGAGCATGCGCGTAATACTTTTCTTTGATAACTTGTAGATTTTTGCAATAAGTATATGAGTTCTTTATGACTAATGTTGTGTCCATGGATTATACGCACTTTTCTTCCTTCCACCATTGCTAGCCTCTCTAATACCGCACACCTTTCGCCGGTATCATACACCCACCATATACCTTCCTCAAAACAGCCACCATACCTACCTATTATGGCATTTCCATAGCCATTCCAAGATATATTGCCATGCAACTTTCCACCGTTCTGTTTATTATGACACACTCCATCATTGTCATATTGCTTTGCATGATCATGTAGTTGACATTGTATTTGTGGCAAAGCCACCGTTCATAATTCTTTCATACATGTCACTCATGAGTCATTGCATATCCCGGTACACCATCGGAGGCATTCACATAGAGTCATATTTTGTTCTAAGTATCGAGTTGTAATTGTTGAGTTGTAAGAAAATAAAAGTGTGATGATCATCATTATTAGAGCATTGTCCAAGTGAGGAAAGGATGATGGAGACTATGATCCCCCCACAAGTCGGGATGAGACTCTGGACGAAAAATAAAAAAAAGGGAAAAGAAAATATGCCATAAAAAAGAGAGAAAAGGCCCAAATAAAAAAATGATGAGAGAAAAAGAGAGAAGGGGCAATGCTACTATCGTTTTACCACACTTGTGCTTCAAAGTAGCACCATGATCTTCATGATAGAGAGTTTCCTATGATATCACTTTCATATACTAGTGGGAAATTTTCATTATAGAACTTTGCTTGTATATTCCAATGATGGGCTTCCTCAAAATGCCCTAGGTCTTCATGAGCAAGCAAGTTGGATGCACACCCACTTAGTTTCTTTTGTTGAGCTTTCATATATTTATAGCTCTAGTGCATCCGTTGCATGGCAATCCCTACTCACTCACATTGATATCTGTTAATGGACATCTCCATAGCCCATTGAGACGCCTAGTTGATGTGAGACTATCTTCTCCTTTTTGTCTTCTCCACAACCACCATTCTATTCCACCTATAGTGCTATATCCATGGCTCACGCTCATGTATTGCGTGAAGATTGAAAAGGTTTGAGAATGTCAAAAGTATAAAACAATTGCTTGGCTTGTCATTGGGGTTGTGCATGATTTAAATATATATGTGTTTTTTCTCTTTTTTTCCTCACACTTTTTTTTTCTTTCTCTCCTTTTTTCCTCTGACTTTTTTTTCTCTTTTTTTTTCTCTCTTTTTTTCTCTCTTTTTTTCTCCCTCTTTCCAAAACAAACTAGATAAGATGCAGATTGGATCAAGTGAAGATGTGAACGATCTCAACTATTATTATGACAATGAATGGTGGGTAGCACGTGGTGGAAATTGATGGATGGGTGGTGGACAGCAGAAGAGATAATGATGCAGCGGTGGCGTGACTAATGTGAACAGAACTCGAAACTCTAAACGAACTAGACACTAAGACCAGCAACTCGACACGACGATGCAACCAATAATTCAACTATGCAAGCAATGAAAAGAAAATTGCAAAGGCTCAGACTGGCTTGGACCAAGGATGAATAGATCTAACTCTTTTTTGTGGCTTTTTCTTGGACAATAGGTAAGAAAATAAATCTAATCTAGGAAAACTGGAAATTCTCACCGAGCAACCTAAAAACTGATACCACTTGATAAAGGCGAGGGTGTCCCGATCTTTTGATGAGATGATAACTATCGATTTGGTGGAGACGACTTTGACGATCCGACTACAAACGTGCACGACGTTGCGCCTTAGCAATCGCTAAACCAATCTCCTGAGGTTACTGACGATGCCGGAAGCACGGTCAGCCTGACCACGAAGGTCTATTCCTGCAAGCAATCGAAGAACGAGCAAGAATATGATAAAGCAATCTGAATATTGCAAATATATATGAGGTATTGATAATGGTGGGGATCCGGAAGCGGTCTTGGTCTGGTCGTTGGACACAAACGAAGTACACGAAGTTGCAATGGCTAACTTTTAACTAAACAAATCCCAAAGTCTAAACGACGCCCTAAGGGCTGTATATATGGAGGAAGAGAGGGGAATTTCGTGGCCCTTGAGGGTGGGGTCCGAAACCAACCCTAACTCTTGTTTCCCCACACATACGGACTCTAAAAATAGCCTATACTTAAGTATTTCGAAATTACATGGGCCTGGTGATAGAGGCGAGGGTCCCGATCTTTCGATGAGATGATAACTATCGATTTGGTGGAGACGACTTTGACGATCCGACTACAAACGTGCACGACGTTGCGCCTTAGCAATCGCTAAACCAATCTCCTGAGGTTACTGACGATGCCGGAAGCACGGTCAGCCTGACCACGAAGGTCTATTCCTGCAAGCAATCGAAGAACGAGCAAGAATATGATAAAGCAATCTGAATATTGCAAATATATATGAGGTATTGATAATGGTGGGGATCCGGAAGCGGTCTTGGTCTGGTCGTTGGACACAAACGAAGTACACGAAGTTGCAATGGCTAACTTTTAACTAAACAAATCCCAAGGAAAAAGCTACTAGATGGATCTACTTATATAGGAGCAAGGGGTGGCGGCCAAGGAGGTGGGAGGACGTCCCAAGGCAGCCTAAAACTAACCCTAGGTCGTACAAGGCTCATGGGCCCAAGTGGAGGTGATGCAACACCTTTGGGCTTGTAGTTTGACTCGGATTCTGCTGCAACGTCAGATTGTTTCGTCCGTAACTCAACGCTCCGGATGAATTTGAAGGTGAATCCAATTGGGTTGGAAAGAGCACGAAATCTAGTTTCCAACAAAAAAAGAATCACCCAATTCGGAGTCCGTATGAAAAAGTTGTTGGCGTTTTGAGTCAGGTATGTCTGTGCAGTCCGAATCTGAATCCGGAACGTGAGAGACTTGGACTCTATCTTCTCTTGGCCCAAAAGTGACGTGAGAGGACTTTTTGAACACAACCTAAACTTCTCCTTTTCCCTTATCTTCATATGTGGATTGTACAAATGTCCCATACACCTGCAATTAGACAAAACACAAAAGTGTGTGAAGTATTTTTGTTCTGGATAACATAAATAGATTATTGAATAGTTTGCATTAGAAATCACCTGACAAATATGCATGTATGCAATATTTTTGGTCGTATCCAAGGTAGTCATGTCCTCATCATTTGTGTGGTGAAGATAGAGCATAGCCAGACTATATGATTTTGTAGGGATAACTTTCTTTGGCCATGTTATTTTGAGAAGACATGATTGCTTTGTTAGTATGCTTGAAGTATTATTATTTTTATGTCAATATTAAACTTTTATCTTGAATCTTTCGGATCTGAATATTCATACCACAACTAAGAAGAATTACATTGAAATTATGCCAGGTAACATTCCACATCAAAAATTATGTTTTTATCATTTACCTACTCGTGGACGAGCAGGAATTAAGCTTGGGGATGCTGATACGTCTCCAACGTATCTATAATTTTTGATTGTTCCATGCTATTATATTATCTGTTTTGGATGTTTATGGGCTTTATTATACACTTTTATATTATTTTTGGGACTAACCTATTAACCTAGAGCCCAGTGCCAGTTTCTGTTTTTTCCTTGTTTTATGGTTTCGAAGAAAAGGAATATCAAACGGAGTCCAAACGGAATTGTCGGTGTCAAAACCGGCGGATCTCGGGTAGGGGGTCCCGAACTGTGCGTCTAGGCCGGATGGTAACAGGAGGCAAGGGACACAAAGTTTTACCCAGGTTCGGGCCCTCTCGATGGAGGTAAAACCCTACGTCCTGCTTGATTAATATTGATGATATGGGTAGTACAAGAGTAGATCTACCACGAGATCGGAGAGGCTAAACCCTAGAAGCTAGCCTATGGTATGATTGTTGTTGTGTATGTTGTCCTATGGACTAAAACCCTCCGGTTTATATAGACATCGGAGAGGGTTAGGGTTACACAAAGTCGGTTACAATGGTAGGAGATCTGCATATCCGTATCGCCAAGCTTGCCTTCCACGCCAAGGAAAGTCCCTTCCGGACACGGGACGAAGTCTTCAATCTTGTATCTTCACAGTCCAGGAGTCCGGCCGAAGGTATAGCCCGGCCATCCGGACACCCCCTAATCCAGGACTCCCTCAGGAATGAAACCTTCAGAAAAGTTATTTTTGGAAAGAAAGCAATACAGGAGACTTGGAGTGCACGTCAGGGGATCAACGAGGATGCCACGAGGCAAGGGGCACACCCACCCCCTGGGCGCGCCCTCCACTCTCGTGGGCCCCTCATGGCTCCCCTGATGTGTTTCTTCCACCTATATATATCCATATACCCTAAAACAATCGGGGAGCACAATAGATCGGGAGTTCCGCCGCTAGAAGCCTCCTTAGCCACCGAAAACCAATCTAGACCCGTTCGGGCACCCTGCCGGAGGGGGAATCCTTCTCCGGTGGCCAACTTCATCATCCCGACGCTCTCCATGACGAGGAGGGAGTAGTTCTCCCTCGGGGCTGAGGGTATGTACCAGTAGCTATGTGTTTGATCTCTCTCTCTCTCTCGTGTTCTTGATTTGGCACGATCTTGATGTATCGCGAGCTTTGCTATTATAGTTGGATCTTATGATGTTTCTCCCCCTCTACTCTCTTGTAATGGATTGAGTTTCCCCTTTGAAGTTATCTTATCGGATTGAGTCTTTAAAGATTTGAGAACACTTGATGTATGTCTTGCCGTGCATATCTATGGTGACTGTGGGATATCACGTGATTCACTTGATGTATGTTTTGGTGATCAACTTGCGGGTTCCGCCTACGAACCTATGCATAGGGGTTGGCGCACGTTTTCATCGTGATTCTCCGGTATAAACTTTGGGGCACTCTTTGAGGTTCTATGTGTTGGTTGAATAGATGAATCTGAGATTGTGTGATGCATATCGTATAATCATACCCACGGATACTTGAGGTGACATTGGAGTATCTAGGTGAAATTAGGGTTTTGGTTGATTTGTGTCTTAAGGTGTTATTCTAGTACGAACTCTAGGGCTGTTTGTGACACTTATAGGAATAGCCCAACAGATTGATTGGAAAGAATAACTTTGAGGTGGTTTCGTACCCTACAATAATCTCTTCGTTCGTTCTCCGCTATTAGTGACTTTGGAGTGACTCTTTGTTGCATGTTGAGGGATAGTTATGTGATCCAATTATGTTATTATTGTTGAGAGAACTTGCACTAGTGAAAGTATGAACCCTAGGCCTTGTTTCCTAGCATTGCAATACTGTTTACGCTCACTTTTATCATTAGTTACCTTGCTGTTTTTATATTTTCAGATTACAAAAACCTTTATCTACCATCCATATACCACTTGTATCACCATCTCTTCGCCGAACTAGTGCACCTATACAATTTACCATGGTATTGGGTGTGTTGGGGACACAAGAGACTCTTTGTTATTTGGTTGCAGGGTTGCTTGAGAGAGACCATCTTCATCCTACGCCTCCTACTGATTGATAAACCTTAGGTCATCCACTTGAGGGAAATTTGCTACTGTCCTACAAACCTCTGCACTTGGAGGACCAACAACGTCTACAAGAAGAAGGTTGTGTAGTAGACATCGAGGAGTGTCAGCCACTACGGCTGCTAGCACACACTTTCCTGCCGTACATTTTTTTGCCTTATTTGTTGCTAAGTGCTTGCTTGCTAGAAAGAAAGTAGGTGCGCTCAGTGCACCAGACTTTGCTGTTTTACGCCGAGCACTATAGGATGACAACACCTATAGCTTGGGAGCTATTGTGGTTCGTCGCCTCCATCTTAATAAATCACAGGGTGAAATATATGGTGGGATTTATGCTACTCGTTTAGCGGCTCACTGCGAGGTTGAGATACCCCCTCATGATTTCCCTCTGACCAAAGTTTACCTAGACCGTGCAGCCATGGATCACCACCATTTTACTGATATAGAATCTCCTCACATCCCTATTCCGTATAACCTGGTTTTTAGTGTGAGGACTCATGATGTTATTCCATTGCCTGCTCCTACTTTGTTTGATTCTGCTGCCAGGGGCAGATATAGGATTATGCCTGCAGATATCATCGCCTACCAGAACGCTCAGGCTGCCGCGGAAGCGGCACAACAGGCACCCCAGCACTGGGACGAGTGGATGCCCGCTCCTCAGCACCCCTACTACCCTCCAGGCTACTGATCGACTACCAAGTTAGGCCAAAAGCCTAAGCTTGGGGGAGTACGTGTTTCCACCGACATTACATTCATGCATATTATTCCATTTGTCAGTGTTCACACTTTTTCATTGTATCATCCATGCTTAGATTTATTTTCTTGCTTTCTTCTTGTGTATTTGAAAAACTTTAGAAAAACCAAAAAAAATTAGTTGTAGTTAATTTACTTTCTATGCATGCTTAGTAGTAGTACTAAAAAGAAAATCCAAAAAGATTTCCTTGTGCTTCTTTTGCTTGTAGGGAGCTTTCCCGTGTAAATAGTTTCTCTCGTTTTTTCTTTTCCCTTTTATTTGCTTGATGAAGAAAACCAAAAACTCCAAAAATATTTCAGTGTGTTTCTCTAAATTTATTTTCTTTTATTTGAGTTGTACCAAGGAGAAGACCGCGATGAAAATGTTGAGCGGCTCTCATATGAATAATTGTTGAACTAATAAAGAGCCCATTTTACCTTGTCTTCTCATGTTGAATAAAATGTTTGCAGATTCCAGCTTAGTCCATGGCACTCTTGCACTATTATTATTTTCATATCATTCGGCCGTGCAAGTGAAAGGCAATAATGACGACATTTGATGGACTGGCCGTGGCAAACAGAAACTGGTATGAACTCGACTTGTCTTGTGTGTGTAAATATGTTTAACCTAGCCTCCATGATTCATCCCATTATGATTAAACATGTTTGCAATGTCAATTACAGATTATAGTTTCTCATGCCATGCATAAGTAGATGAGAGTTAATAATGATTTATCTTGGATATCAACATAGCGTTAAAATGATTGTCATGTAGTATGGTGGTATGGTATCCTCCTCTGACTGTTCAAGTGGCTTGACTTGGTACATGTTCATGCATGTAGTTGAATCAAAACCAACATAGCCTCTATAATGTTCATGTTCATGGTGTTCATATCCTACTCATTCTAGTGTCCAATGTTACTTACGCATAATGCATGGTTATGATCGTTGTTGCTCTCTAGCTGGCCGCTTCTCAATCTAAATTGCTAGCCTTCGCCTGTACTAAGTGGGGATTCTGCTTTTACATCAAAAACCTTGAACCCAAAGTTATTCCAGATGAGTCCACCATACCTACCTGTATACAGTATTATCCTGCCGTCCTAAGCAAATTTGTATGTGCCAGCTCTAAGAACTTCTAAAAAATTATCCATTTTGTGTGCCTGGATCGTTCATCGAACGACAGGAGGTGGTCGATATCTTCCGTGCTAAGCGTGTTATTGTCACGTTGAGTGATTATTCACTCGCCATCGCATGAGAAAATGGGCGGTAATAGGGATGCCCAGTCCCAAACTGCAAACATGAAAAAGAGTTCATCTCTGAAATAATTAAACAAAATCTCCCAATGGAGTCAAAACCTTTACTTTTACCACGTGGGAACCGCCACTAGCATGCTTAGCATGGAAGATGTTGATAACTGATGGTCGTGAAGTGAATAAGAAGGGTCCATGTCTCAAAATATCATCTATCTCTATTTTAAAAATTAAGCTCTGGCACCTCTGCAAATCACTGCTTCCCTCTGCGAAGGGACTTCCTATTTACTTTTATGTTGTGTCACCACTTTCTAAAACAAGCACCAGAAACTGAGTAGAGCACATCGGTCATGATTTATGCATTGTGTGTAGCTAATGTTGGGTGCATCATGGCTGGATCTTTTCTACCATGAATTACAATGTTTAGTCGCTGCTTGAACTTTGGAGGTGCTCTGCATTTATGTTTTGCGGTCTCGGAAAGGGTTAGCGAGATACCATTATTGTCATATTATATCATGGTTGTTTTGGCAATGTGTTGTTGTTTGAGATATCTTATTATTGCTCGCTAGCTGATTATGTCATTGATATGAATCATTATAATCTTTAAGTGTTATTGTTGACATGGTTAGTTATAATGTTAGCTGAAAACCTAGGTGCTGTTTAAGCTTATTTATGCAAACAAGAGAAAAAGAGTTCGTGAAAGTTTTTCTTTCCCACTTTCAGTTTATCAACTGAATTGCTTGAGGACAAGCAAAGGTTTAAGCTTGGGGGAGTTGATACGTCTCCAACGTATCTACTTTTTCTAACGCTTTTCCTCCTGTTTTGGACTCTAATTTGCATGATTGGAATTAAACTAACCCCGGACTGACGCTATTTTTAGCAGAACTACCATGGTGTTGTTTTTGTGTAGAAATAAAAGTTCTCGAAATCGAACGAAACTTTGCAAGGATTTTTTATATCAATAATAAGAATTATTGGAGCCAAGACCCACCAGAGAGGGGCCCCTGGGTCGGCACAACCCACCAGGGCGCGCCCCCCTCTCCTTGCACGCCCAGGTGGGTTGTACCCACCTGGTGGCCCCGCTGAAGACCCCCCTGATACTATAAAATCACATATTTCTAGAAAAAATCAAGGAGAAAGAATTATCGCGATCCACGAGACGGAGCCGCCGCTAGGCCCTGTTCTTCCTCGGAAGGGCAGATCTGGAGTCCGTTTGGGGCTCCGGAGAGGGGGATCTTCGTTCTTCGTCATCACCAACCCTTCTCCATCGCCAATTCCATGATGCTCCCCACCAGGAGTGAGTAATTCCTTTGTAGGCTCACTGGTCAATGAGGAGTTGGATGAGATTCACCATGTAATCGAGTTAGTTTTGTTAGGGCCTGATCCCTTGTATCCATTATGTTCTTAGATTGGTGTTGCTATGACTTTGCCATGCTTAATTAATGCTTGACACTTTGGGCCCGGGTGCCATGATTTCAAATCTGAACCGTTTACGTTATCATCATTATATCCATGTTCTAGATCCGATCTTGCAAGTTATAGTCACCTACTACGGTTATGATCCGGCAACCCCGGAGTGACAACAACTGGGCCCAGTCCCGATGATGACTGTAGTTTGAGGAGTTCATGTATTCACTATGTGTTAATGCTTTGTTCCGGTTCTCTATTAAAAGGAGGCCTTGATACGTCTCCAATGAATCTATAATTTTTGATTGTTCCATGCTATTATATTATTTGTTTAGGATGTTTAATGGGCTTTATTATGCTCTTTTATATTATTTTTGGGACTAACCTATTAACCGGAGGCCCAGTGCCAGTTCTGTTTTTTGGCCTATTTCCGTGTTTCGCAGAAAAGGAATATCAAACGAAATCCAAACGGAATGAAACCTTCACGAGGATCTTTCTTGGAACAAACACAATCCAGGAGACTTGGAGTGGAAGTCAGAGACACAACGAGGCGGCCACGAGGCAGGAGGGCGCGCCCCCACCCTCATGGGCCCCTTGTAGCTCCACCGACGTACTTCTTTCGCCTATATATATACTCTTATACCCTAAAAACATCCAGGGGAGTCACGAAACAACTTTTCCACCTCTGCAAAATTTTGTACCCGTGAGATCCCATCTGGGGCCTTTTCCGGTGATCTGCCGGAGGGGGATTCAGTTACGGAGGGCTTGTACATCAACACCATAACCTCTTCGACAATGTGTGAGTAGTTTACCACAGACCTTCGGGTCCATAGTTATTAGCTAGATGACTTCTTCTCTCTCTTTGGTTCTCAATACAAAGTTCTCCTCTGTGTTCTTGGAGATCTATTCGATGTAATATTCTTTTGTGGTGTGTTTGCCGAGATCCGATGAATTGTGGATTTATGATCAAGTTTATCTATGAACAATATTTGCTTCTTCTCTGAATTCTTATATGCATGATTTCATATCTTTGCAAGTCTCTTCGAATTATCGGTTTCGTTTGGCCTACTAGATCGATCTTTCTTGCAATGGGAGAAGTGCTTACCTTTGGGTTCAATCTTGCAGTGTCCTTTCCCAGTGACAGTAGGGGCAACAAAGCACGTATTTTATTGTTGGCATCGAGGATAAAAAGATGGGGGTTTATATCATATTGCTTGAGTTTATCCCTCTACATCATGTCATCTTGCCTAAAGCATTACTCTGTTCTTATGAACTTAATACTCTAGATGCATGCTGGATAGCGGTCGATGTGTGGAGTAACAATAGTAGATGCAAAATCGTTTCTGTCTACTAAACAAAGACGTGATGCCTATATTTCATAATCATTGCCTATATATTCTCATAACTATGCACTCTTTTATCAATTGCTCGGCAGTAATTTGTTCACCCACCGTAATACTTGCTATCATGAGAGAAGCCACTAGTGAAACCTATGGCCTCCGGGTCTCTTCCTTATTATATTGCATCTCTTTTTATTATCGCATCTCATTTACTATTTTGCAATCTTTACTTTCCAATCTATACAATAAAAATACCAAAAATATTTATCTTATTATCTTTATCAGATCTCACTTTCGTAAGTGACCGTGAAGGGATTGACAACCCCTTTATCGCGTTGGTTGCGAGGTTCTTGATTGTTTGTGCAGGTACTAGGTGACTTGCGTGTTATCCTATTGGATTGATACCTTGGTTCTCAAAAACCGAGGGAAATACTTACGCTACTTTGCTGCATCACCCTTTCCTATTCAAGGAAAAAACCAACACATGCTCAAGAGGTAGCAAGAAGGATTTCTTGCGTCGTTGCTGGGGAGATCTACGCTCAAGTCAAGACATACCAAGTACCCATCACAAGCTCTTATCCCTCGCATTACACTATTTTCCATTTGCCTCTCGTTTTCCTCTCCCCCACTTCACCTTTGCCGTTTTGTTCGCCCCTTTTTCCGTTCGCCTCTTTTCGTTTGCTTCTCGTTTGCTTGTGTGTTAGATCGTTTGTTTGCCCTCATGGCTAGCCTTCCTTGGTCTCCCGATTTTGAAGTTCTTCACTTCAAACAAAGTCAAGGAGAAAACCTAAAAGATGCTTGGTACAGGATGATAGGATCCTATCGTAATTGCACTATAGAGGGAGATTTCAAGATTTTACTTCGTAATTTTTATGTTGGGCTAACCGTGTCCCATAGACAACTCTTGGATTTTGCCTCTAAAGGGAGTTTTATTGATATTGATCCCAATATTGCGTATGAGATTATAGAGGGAATAGTAGGAGTGCTACCCCCACAAAAGGGACTCCATCATACTCAACAAGGAACCCAAGTTTTTGAGAAAATATGCGAAGTAACTAAAATTTTGCAAAAATCTCTTGAACCTCTTAAAAATGTTAGTGGGAACCTTCACCGCATGAATATGTTGATCACTCTTTGCAATAAGTGGTTGGATGATCTAGATCTAAAGATCTCCGAGTATGAAGGGAAACGTAAGGAACCTCCCGGATCTGAGCATAACCCAATTAAAAAGATAAATACCAAAGATGATAATACCTAGATATATTCTTGCTTTTATGCCTGGCTAGGGGCATTAAACGGCAGCGCTTGTTGGGAGGCAACCCAATTTTATTTTTGTTCCTGTTTTGTCATAAATAAATCATCTATCCTCTGTTATGATTGTGTTTTTTATGTTTTAATTAGTGTTTGTGCCAAGTAAAGCCTTTAGGATCTTCTTGGGTGATTGTTGTTTGATCTTGCTAAAAAAACAGAAAGTGTGCGCTCACGAGAATAATTTTCATGTTTTACCAGAGAGCGATAAAATACCAATTCCAACTGCAGTAGATCAATATACAAATCATTTAGGTTGTCATGATTTTTCAGAATTTTTGGAGTTACAGAAGTATTCAGAACTTCCATATTGCTACACACTGTTCTGTTTTTGACAGATTCTGTTTTTCGTGTGTTGTTTGCTTATTTTGATGAATATATGGCTAGTATCGGGGGGTATGAACCATAGAGAAGTTGGAATACAGTAGGTTTAACACCAATATAAATAAAGAATGAGTTCATTACAATACTTTAAAGTGGTGGTTTTCTTTCTTATACTAACGGAGCTCATGAGATTTTCTATTGAGTTTTGTGTTGTGAAGTTTTCAAGTTTTTGGGTAAAGATCTGATGGATTTTGGAACAAGGAGTGGCAAGAGACTAAGCTTCGGGATGCCCATGGCACCCCAAGGTAAATTTCAAGGACAACCAAAAGCCTAAGCTTGGGGATGCCCCGCAAGGCATACCCTCTTTCGTCTTCATCTATCGGTAACTTCAATTGAGGCTATATTTTTATTCACCACATGATATGTATTTTGATTGGAGCGTCTTGTATGATTTGAGTCTTTGATTTTTAGTTTGACACAATCATCCTTGCTGTACACACCTTTTTGGAGAGACACACATGAATCGGAATTTATTAGAATACTCTATGTGCTTCACTTATATCTTTTGAGCTAGATAATTTTGCTCTAGGTCTTCACTTATATCTTTTTAGAGCATGGTGGTGCTTTTATTTTATAGAAATTATTGATCTCTCAGGCTTCACTTATATTATTTTGAGAGTATCTTAGAACAACATGGTAATTTGCTTTGGTTATGAAATTAGTCCTAATATGATAGGCATCCAAGATGGGTATAAAAAACTTTCATATGGAGTGCATTGAATACTATGAGAAGTTTGATACTTGATGATTGTTTTGAGAGATGAAGATGGTGGTATTAGAGTCATGCTAGTAGAGTATTTCTGAATTTGAGAAATACTTGTGTTGAGGTTTGCAAGTCTCGTAGCATGCACGTATGGTAACTGTTGTGTAACAAATTTGAAGCATGAGGTGTTTCTTTGATTGTCCTCCTTATGAGTGGCAGTTGAGGACGAGCGATGGTCTTTTCCTACCAATCTATCCCCCTAGGAGCATGCGCTAGTGCTTGGTTTTGATGACTTGTAGATTTTTGCAATAAGTATGTGAGTTCTTTATGACTAATGTTGTGTCCATGGATTATACGCACTCTCACCCTTCCATCATTGCTAGCCTCTTCGGTATCGTGCATTGCCCTTTCTCACCTCGAGAGTTGGTGCAAACTTCACCAATGCATCTAAACCCCGTGATATGATACACTCTATCACACATAAGCCTCCTTATATCTTACTCAAAACAGCCACCATACCTACCTATTATGGCATTTCCGTAGCCATTCCGAGATATATTGCCATGCAACTTTCCACCGTTCCATTTATTATGACACGCTTCATCATTGTCATATTGCCTTGCATGATCATGTAGTTGACAACGTATTTTTGGCAAAGCCACCGCTCATAATTTTTTTATACATGTCACTCTTGAATCATTGCGCATCCCGGTACACCGCCGGAGGCATTCATATAGAGTCATATTTTGTTCTAGTATCGAGTTGTAATTTTTGAGTTGTAAATAAATAAAAGTGTGATGATCATCATTATTAGAGTATTGTCCCGTGTGAGGAAATAAAAAAGGGAGAAAGGCCAAAAAAAGAGAAGGCCGAAAAAACTGAGAGAAAAAGAGAGAAGGGACAATGTTACTATCCTTTTTCCACACTTATGCTTCAAAGTAGCACCATGATCTTCATGATAGAGAGTCTCTTATTTTTTTCACTTTCATATACTAGTGGGAATTTTAATTATAGAACTTGGCTTGTATATTCCAACAATGGGCTTCCACAAAATGCCCTAGGTCTTCGTGAGCAAGCAAGTTGTATGCACACCCACTTAATTTCTTTTGTTGAGCTTTCATACATTTATAGCTCTAGTGCATCCGTTGCATGGCAATCCCTACTCCTCGCATTGACATAAGTTGATGGGCACCTCCATAGCCCGTTGATTAGCCACGTCGATGTGAGACTTTCTCCTTTTTTGTCTTCTCCACACAACCTCCATCATCATATTCTGTTCCACCTATAGTGCTATGTCCATGGCTGGCGCTCATGTATTGCGTGAAAGTTGAAAAAGTTTGAGAATACTAAAGTATGAAACAATTGCTTGGCTTATTATCGGGTTGTGCATGATGGGAGCATTTTGTGTGACGAAAATGAAGCATGGCTAAACTATATGATTTTGTAGGGATGAGCTTTCTTTGGCTATGTTATTTTGAGAAGACATAATTGCTTGGTTAGTATGCTTGAAGTATTATTAGTTTATGTCAATATTAAACGTTTGTCTTGAATCTTGCGGATCTAAATATTCATGCCACAATAAAGAAAATTACATTGAAAATTATGTTAGGAAGCATTCGACACCAAAAATTCTATTTTTATCATTTACCTACTCGAGGACAAGCAGGAATTAAGCTTGGGGATGCTGATACGTCTCCAACGTATCTATAAGTTTTGATTATTCCATGCTATTATATTATCTGTTTTGGATGTTTAATGGGCTTTATTATGCTCTTCTATATTATTTTTGGGACTAACCTATTAACCGGAGGCCCAGTGCCAGTTTCTGTTTTGTGTGTGCTATTTTATTGTTTTGCAGAAAAGGAATATCAAACGGAATCCAAACGGAACGAAACCTTCGCGAGGATCTTTCTTGGAACAAACACAATCTAGGAGACTTGGAGTGGAAGTCATAGATGCAACGAGGCGGCCACGAGGCAGGAGGGCGCGCCCCCACCCTCGTGGGCCCCTCATAGCTCCACCGACGTACTTCTTTCGCCTATATATACTCTTATACCCTAAAAACATCCAGGGAGCCATGAAACCACTTTTGCACCACCGCAACCTTCTATACCCATGAGATCCCATCTAGGGCCTTTTCCGGCAATCTGCCAAAGGGGGACTCGATCACGGAGGGCTTCTACATCAACACCATAGCCTCTCCAATGATGTGTGAGTAGTTTACCACAGACCTTCGGGTCCATAGTTATTAGCTAGATGGCTTCTTCTCTCTGTTTGGTTCTCAATACAAAGTTATCCTCCATGTTCTTTTGCGGTGTGTTTGCCGAGATCCGATCAATTGTGGATTTATGATCAAGTTTATCTATGAACAATATTTGGTTCTTCTCTGAATTCTTATATGCATGATTTGATATCTTTGCAAGTCTCTTCGAATTATCGGTTTAGTTTGGCCTACTAGGTTGATCTTTCTTGCAATGGGAGAAGTGCTTAGCTTTGGGTTCAATCTTGCGGTGTCCTTTCCTAGTGATAGTAGGGGTAGCAAGGCACGTATTGTATTGTTGCCATCGAGGATAAAAATATGGTGTTTACATCATATTGCTTGAGTTTATCCCTCTACATCATGTCAGCTTGCCTAAAGCATTACTCTATTCTTATGAACTTAATACTCTAGATGCATCCTGGATAGCGGTCGATGTGTGGAGTAATAGTAGTAGATGCAGAATCGTTTCGATCTACTTAACACGGATGTGATGCATATATTTCATAATCATTGCCTAGATATTCTCATAACTATGCGCTCTTCTATCAATTGCTCAGAAGTAATTTGTTCACCCATCGTAATAGGTGCTATCATGAGAGAAGCCACTAGTGAAACCTATGCCCCCCGGGTCTCTTCGTTATTATATTGAATTTCTTTTTATTATCGCATATCGTTTACTATTTTGCAATCTTTACTTTCCAATCTATACAACAAAAATACCAAAAATATTTATCTTACTATCTTTATCAGATCTCACTTTCATAAGTGACCGTGAAGGGATTGACAACCCCTTTATCGCGTTGGTTGCGAGGTTCTTGATTGTTTGTGCATGTACTAGGTGACTTGCGTGTTATCTCCTACTGGATTGATACCTTGGTTCTCAAAAACTGAGGGAAATACTTATGCTACTTTGCTGCATCACCCTTTCCTCTTCAAGGGAAAAACCAACACATGCTCAAGAGGTAGCAGGCCTTAATATCCCTTAGTTTCCAATATGGACCCCGCTGCCATGGGAGGGTAGGACAAAAGATGTCATGCAGGTTCTTTTAATAAAGCACATATGACTATTTACAGAATACATGCCTACATTATATCGATGAATTGGAGCTAGTGCCGTATCGCCCTAGGTTATACTATCTCATGATGAATATCATCCAATAAGTCACTGATCCAATGCCTACAAACTTTTCCATATTGTTTCTGCTAAGTTACTACTTCTATCATCACTATTACACTTGCAACAAAATTACTGCTATAACCGTTACTGTTACTATTGCTTCTGCTACTACTATCAAAACTATCAAATTACTTTGCTACTGATCACTTTGCTGCAGATAATTAATCTTCAGGTGTGGTTGAATTGACAACTCAGCTGCTAATACCTTCAAATATTCTTTGGCTCCCCTTGTGTCGAATCTATAAATTTGGGTTGAATACTGTACCCTCGAAAACTGTTGCGATCCCCTATACTTGTGGGTTATCACTTGTGCTAGAATATGTAGGAAATATCGAGTGGCCTGGATTTTCTAGAAAAATAATTAAACGACATTTCGGGTTGACTTTAAGTCCGTCGAGGCTCCATCACCGACGGTCAAAAAATCAATGAGGGAGTGTATCCACCATATATGAGAGAGGACGAAGAATCTCGACTGTTGTCGTGGGGGTCGTTTCTCCTTCTTCTTCGGGTGCTAGAACTTTGTTATGCACTACGGGAAGAAAGAGTAACGACCATCACCGACGGTCGCAAATGTCAGAGAGGAATCAGTGAGTGAGAGTCTCCACCACACATAAGAGGACGAAAAATCCCGACTGTTGTCGTGGGGGTCGCTTCTCCTTCGTTCCCGTGTGCTAGACATTTTGGTGTAATGCACTCGGGGACGAAAGGAGGATCGATCATCACCAACGGTCGAATGTATACACCACGCGAGTTGAGTTTTCAAGAAAAAGACTCGACAGACCGATAGTTGCTACCTCTTGAGCATGCCTTGGTTTCCTTGAAGAGGAAAGGGTGATGCAGCAAAGCAGCGTAAGTATTTCCCTCAGTTTTGAGAACCAAGGTATCAATCCAGTAGGAGACCATGCGCGAGTCACCTTGTACCTACACAAACAAATAAGAACCTCACAACCAACACGATAAAGGGGTTGTCAATCCCTTCACGACCACTTGCAAGAGTGAGATCTGATAGAGATGATAATAATAAGATAAATATTTTTGGTATTTTTATGAAATAAATTGAAAGTAAATATTGCAAAATAAAGTAGATTGGAAACTTATGTGATGGAGAATAGACCCGGGGACCATAGGTTTCACAAGTGGCTTCTCTCAATATAGCATAAGTATTACGGTGGGTGAACAAATTACTGTCGAGCAATTGATAGAATTGAGCATAGTTATGAGAATATCTAAGTATGATCATGTATATAGGCATCATGTCCGTGCCAAGTAGACCGACTGCTGCCTGCATATACTACTATTACTCCACACATCGACCGCTATCCAGCATGCATCTAGAGTATTAAGTTCATAATAACGGAGTAACGCCTTAAGCAAGATGACATGATGTAGAGGGATAAACTCATGCAATATGATATAAACCCCATCTTTTTATCCTCGTCGGCAACAATACAATACGTGTCATTTCCCCTACTGTCACTGGGATCGAGCACCGCAAGATTGAACCCAAAGCTAAGCACTTCTCCCATTGAAAGAAAGATCAATCTAGTAGTCCAAACCAAACTAAAAATTCGAAGAGACTTGCAAAGATAACACATCATACATAAAAGAATTCAGAGAAGATTCAAATATTGTTCATAGATAATCTTG
>NW_024113129.1:0-10472 GCF_003073215.2 Triticum urartu | reverse complement strand
TGAACATATTTGAAACATTCCTTATGTAATAAAAATGTTCACATATTACAAAAGAATGCCCAAGCAATTTTTGAAGTGTTTGTACATTTAAAGAATTGTATTTAGAAATGTTCATCTACTGTTAATAAGTATTCACACATTTAACATGAAATGTTTGCTTTATTCTAATTTTTTTCATGTATTTTGAAAAATCATTAAACCTTAAAAAGTGTTCATTCCTTTGAATAAAATGTTCATGTGAATTTAAAAAACTTCATGTTTTTATTTAGAAAGGTGTATATTATCTATTTTATAATTAAAACAGAAGACAAGCAAGCCACCAAGTTTATTCACATAAGTTGATCTGTTGATCTCGATGTTGGTTGGGATTTATTTTTACAGAACTTAGCCCATGATGATCTCGATTTTTTATAAAAGAAGGAAAGATTTGTATGGTTTATCTGCGGAGAACCGGACGAAGATTGTCACAACACGCTCGCAAAAACAAGGCACCCCGGGCGGCCTAACAACCCACACAAGAACACACACACACATACACACACAGACACCATCGAGGATAAAAGGACTGTCGGGGTTGCTATCCGGTGTCGTCATCACTTCTCCGCGAGCCAGCGACTGTGACTTGACCATCGATGACAGCCACGAAGCCATCACCGCAAACAAGCGTCGAGGTCTGTGCCGGCGAAAGCCAAACCGTCAACCACACGTGCCGGTGACCAGGCGGCTCTGACTCTGTCGACGAGCATTGCAGGAGAAAAAGTGTTGGGTCTGCGCCAAGCCAGCGCCGGAACTGACCACCCGCCGCACGTCATCGTCGCCGCAAGGGCCCACCTCAGCAACTCCGACTCTAGAAAGACCAAGTGATGCACGAAACCCCTCGCACGCACCGGATGAGACCGACTACCAAAATCTAGCTGCAAACCAACTCCGTCTGAAGCTGCTATCGTTGCCACATAAGAAGTCGTGCAAACCATTCACATCGCCAACCGAGCATCTGCCGATCGCAATGTCGTGCACATTTAGCTCCATGAATGCGCGAATGGGACCAATGACCTTGAAGGCGACACCACCAAGAGGGTAGTGACATGGACACTCTGACCTTCTTTGGTGGTGTTAGTGTGCTACTTTCGCAACTTGACTTTTACACTTTTTCGTAGATTTGTTTTTTAAAGGTTTTATTTCATGAACTGTGCGTCCAGATCATGAACCATTTCATTGTTGAATTTCTCATTCCGAGATCATCAAAATTGTATGCCATGTTACTAGGTTTGACTAACCTTTCCCCTCAAAATAGGAAACCAAAAAAAAGAACGCAAACCGAAAAAAAAATCAAAAACCAAAAGCACAGTTGGGTTTATGTGAGAAGCAGATATGATGTCCCCTTTTTGAAAGCACAATTGTGCTTCACGCGAGGATTTTTTTTCAAGAAAACATAGGAAAACCAATATACTTTGAAAATCCAAATAATCAAAAAAACATGTAGAAAAGAGGAAAAATCGTGCTCCCTCGGGGTGCACCCAACGCGCGACATGTGGTGGCGGCTAGACACACCAAGTGGCATGCTTTCAGCCCACAAAAAATAGGCATGCCAGGTACCCTTTGATTAGTTTTATTTAGATCACCCTCTCTAATTAGTTAGTCGCACTTTTTTTAGGGTTATTAGCCCCACTTTTTTTGAGGCAGGGTATTAGTCCCACATTTTTTGTGAAGTGAAGGTATTAGTCTCACATTTTTTTTGGAGGGACCATTAGCCCCACATTTTTTGGGTCACAATCTGGCACCAATTATCCATCCATGGCCCATGGGCCAGCATCCTAGTTGCCTCATCTCCTCTCTATCTCTCTATGTCCACCCTGCAGCGAAAGGTGTGGGTGTGACGCACGGCCCATCCGCCGAGATGAACCACGTCAAGTCGGCTCTTCTCTCAGGCCACCGCCCGCACCGTCTCGCGGCGGCGGCGCCGCAGCAGCTGGCGGCCACCGCGTCGTTCCACTCCACGCCTCCCCTGCAGCGGAAGCGCAAGACCCAGTGGCAGCACGTAAACATCTCCCTCCCTGTTGTGTTATTGATAGCTCGCGGGAATTTTTTTTATTTTTATTTTGTTAGATCCGCCTGTACTTTGCAGTTGGTCGGTAGGCTGTTTGCTGAAATGCCTGTATGGGGAAAAGCCTTCCGTTTCCGTCGATGTATTACTCTTTTGAGAGGAATTCTTGCTTGATCTGTTTGATGTATTTCCCGTGAGAAAGGTAGGCCATACCACCGCTAGATTTGGGGACTTCTCTGTTAGATGCTTGCTTGTTTTGACGAAATTAGATGCTTCTGAATATTGGGTTCCTCAAGGTGAATTTGGACGTCCTTGCATGCTTGGCGAAATGCCCCCCAGAGAATAGTTAGGGCCGTACCAGATTGTGGAAGCTTGACCGGAATGGAATTCCTTGTGCTTTCCAAAATCATTTTTTGCCATGGTGCGATGTTTTTTTTGAGACAAACTCGCAAAGCTTTATTGATCTATCAGGATGTTTCCAGGTACAAAATTGAGATCTCCCGGGTGGCCTAACCAAGCATGGCGGCCTACCCCCAGGGTTAATACATGCTTCGTGAGGTTGTGAGCCTTGAAATTCGAGCTCCTAAACTCATGCTTAAAATTACATGAGGTGTAAGAAGATGATCTGCCTATTATTTCATATACAATGGCTCCATAGCTAGCTCCACTTCTTTCGTTGATATCATCTACCACAACTTCACAATCAGAAGGGATCACGATTTTCTGGACATGAAGGTCCTCTGCTAGAGCAAGGGCTTCCCTGATGGCCAATGCCTCAAGTGTTGCTGGATCGTCGATGGCATTAAAAATTACTCCAGATGCCCCCAGAAAATTTCCCTCCGCACTTCTGCATATTGCTGCTGGTGCACCAAAACCTCCTGCCCTAGAAACAGCGGCATCCACATTGAACTTCACGTGATCATCAAGTGGGGGGATCCACTGACAGGATCTAGGCAATGGATTCCTCCGTTCCTTCGCTGGTTTGGACAAGATCTGAATATCAGACAAGAAAGATGATATGAAGCAATGAGTAGATAGCAGGCTTTGATAAATTTCCCCATGATTTGCCTTTCTTCTCGCGCTCCACACAGTCCATAATGTCATTACCATTCTGTTGAATTCATTATGAATGAGAGCATCATGCATTGCAAACAACCAATTTTTGGCACTTCCGTCCTGGTTCGACCTCATATGTTCAACCATCTCTTCCAACGAGAGTGCCCACACGCTTCTAGCCATATTGCAACTCAGGAGAGAGTGGCGTCAGCTGTCTTCCGCTCTGCATAACAGGCATACCCGTGTATCAGCCATGTTTCCGTGATCTAGGACATCGCCAATGGGTAGCGAGTGCCGGACCAAACACCACAGAAAAACTTTAATTTTTGAGGGCACCTTGATGTTCCGGAGTGATGTCCAGTTTTTCGCTCCTCCCAAGTGATCCAAGCAACCTGTGCCTTCTGCAATCCACCCTTCTCTGCTGCATTTTGTTCGGACAATAAGTTTGTACACCAAGCTCACTGAAAAACGCCCCTTCCGATCAGCGCTCCTAGCCCAAAAGTCATCTACCTTTTTTTGTGCAAATTGGAATCCTCAAAATTGCTTCCGCATCCACTGGCACAAATACTTCTCTAATGAGATCCTCGTGCCACACCGCCGGCGCAGAGGTTGGATCAATCAGCTCCGCTACCTTCCTGGGCGGGTTGGGTACCTGAGAAGAAATCGCCTTCATAGTCATGTCTCGTGGAACCCAATTGTGTTTCCAAATATCGGTAGTTTTACCATCTCCTATCCTTCGAATGATTCCTTGTGATAACACATCCTTGCCATCTAGAACAGCCCTCCAGATTTGTGATGGGTGTGGTCTGAGCTCGGCATCCAGCACTGAGCAATTCGGATAATAAACTGGCTGTAGAATCCGTTCACTGAGAGAAGATGGTTCCTGCATCAAACACCAAGCTTGCCTGGACAAAAGTGCAAGGTTAAAAATTTCGAGATCACGGAAGCCAAGCCCCCCCATGCTTTTTGGCCGAGTCATAACGTCCCATTAGACCCAGCATGTTTTTCTTTTTCCCTGCTTACTCCCCCACCAGAACTGTCGTATGATAGATGTTACATTCTTGCATAATCCCGTGTGAGTCTAAAGCAGGCCATGGAATAGACTAGGACCGCCTGAGCAACTGATTTAATTAACACTTCCTTCCCTGCAGCAAATAATATTTTCTCCATCCAGCCTTTTACCTTCTCCCAAACTCTATCACGCAAATATTTGAACGTGCCATTCTTTGAGTGTCCCAAGTCAGTTGGCATTCCCCAAATACCCGTTGCTCAAAGACTTGTTCTGCACATTGAGGGAGGCCTTTATACTGTCTCTCAAAATCTGAGGGCACTCCTTGCTAAAAAAGATTGAGGATTTATCATGGTTCACCCTTTGTCCTGATGCTGAACAGTAAATATTCAACAGGTTTGAAACCGCTTCCTCTCCATCAACACTTGACTTGGAAAGCAGCAGGCTGTCATTTGCGAACAGAAGGTGGTTGACCGTCGGGGCTTACGGTGCCACCTTAACTCCGCTAAGAATTGATGACTGAGAACTGGTCTTTAAAAGGCACGAAAGGCCCTCTACCGCAGTCAAGAAAAGATAGGGGGAAATTGGATCTCCCTGTTTTATACCTCTGCTAGGTCTGAAATCATCAAGCTTTTCTCCATTGAATAAAACTGAAAAAGACACTGACCTCACCATACCAATAACTGTGTCAATCCATGTTGTTGCAAATCCAAGCTTCACCATAATAGCTTCCAAGTCCAACTCCAGCCTATCATAAGCTTTCATCATATCCAGTTTTAGGGCACAAAAACTGTTTGCTTTTGATTTCGATCTCTTCATAAAATGCAGGCACTCATATGCACATATGATGTTATCTGTAATTAGCTTGCCAGGGACAAAGGCTGACTGTTCTTCAGAGATAATGTCTGGCAGAATAAGCTTCAATCTGTTAGATACCACTTTTGAAGCAATCTTGTAGAGTACGTTGCGTAAGCTAATGGGTCTGAATTGAGATAACAAAGACGGGTTCATTACCTTGGGAATCAGCACAAGAACCATATCATTTATGCATTCCGCACTCTCCTCCACATGGTGTGATGTGTCTTGCTTGGCTCAACCACTTTGCATGCGCAGCCTGCTTAAGTTTTCTTGTTTTGTATTACCTCCGTCCCAAATTAGTTGTCTTAGATTTTTTTGAAACGCGGTCCCTTAGGGCCCGATTCATTAAAAAAGGTAGAATAGAGTTGCCCGGTTAATTAATGGAAACCCGGGCGAAAACTGTTACAACACGCCCACAAGAAAGGGTACCTCGGCCGACCTGGCACCTACAAGACCACACACCGCCGAGAAGAGGACACCGTCGAGGTTGCCTGCAATGTCATCGTTATCACCTTTCCCCGAGCAGGCGACTCCGATTCTGCCGCTGACGACCTACCAAGACCCCATCGAATGAACGACACACAAGGACCTCATCGGCCATAGCCAAACAATCGATCGCAGACGTCGAGGACCGACAACTCCGATTTTGTTGAAGGGCTTCATTGGAGAAAGTTGAAAGCCTCGCATCGACCTAGCTTAGCGCAACCTCCAAAGAGTACTGTCCACCGAAACCACCCTCATGGAGTCATCGTTGCCGCACGGGCCCCGCCACACGCAGCTCCGACTTCTCTGTCATAGTGAGAAACGAGCATAGGCAACGCACTCGTCGGCGAACCAAACCATCGACATTAGAAGGACAAGCCGTGACCCAGCTCTACACGTCACCATCGTCGTAGCCGCACAGGTCGCAACTCCAACCACTCGCATCACCGATTGGGCACCTGCCAACCGTGACGCCGTGCACGTCCAGCCCAATAGGAGCGCGGAGAAGGATCGCCGGTCTTCAAAGCAACGCCCCAAAGGAAGAAACGCCGTAGGGACGACGCCGTTGCCCGACCCAAACGGGTCTAGGCTTTCGCCCAAAGAACCAGATCTGAGGATGAAGCGGGTCAAAGAAACTCCATAGTGACGCCCTCAAAAAGGAGAACGAAGCTCGTAGGCGCCGCCATCGCCGGCTGGCTCTTGCCGATTAAGCTTTCGCTCGGAGTAGACTTGACAAACACCCTCGCGCTGACGGTCGAAGACGGCCGCACCCGCTGACCCGTGCACCTCCAGTGTGGCACGATGCCAATGCCACGCAGGAGCCACCTCACCACCAGCAGACGCCAGCGAGCCAAAAACGACCGAGACCGGCCAGATCCGGCACCCCGCCGCCACAACACCGCAGCGGCAGCAGCAAGCACAGCCGCGGGCCTGCACTCGCAGGAGGGGGGGCTGCCACCCTGCCCCGCCACACCGGGAAGGAGCTTAGGGCGGAGCCCCAGAGCTCGCAGGCCGCCAGTCACGCGTGGAGAAACTTCAGGGGCAGGAAGGGGAGGGACGCCATCCCTACCCGACTCGCCGGCGGGAGATTCAGGCCGCAGCCCAGGATCCCGATGACGAAGACATGGCGGCTGCCACCCGCTGAAGACACGGCCTGAATCCACCAGGCGCCATGGCTGCCATGACGAGCGGGAGCGAGCCTCCCTCCACCAGAGAACACCCCGCAGAACGAGGGAAACCCCGCCGCCGCCGTCCGCCGGGCGGACTTAGTCCGGCGGCTTCATCTGGCGACGGCGAGGAGAGGTAGGGGCGGCGGGGAAGACTGGCGGCGGCGGATCTAGGTTCTGCCCGTGTCGCCCCGGAAGGCGACGCGGGGGACGGGAGATATGAAGTTGCAAAGTTTAGCCAACTTTAGTTGTCTTAGATTTGTCTAGATACGGATGTACCTAACACTAAAACGTGCCTAGATACATTCGTATCTGAACAAATCTAAGACAACTAATTCGGGAAGGGGGGAGTATAATTTGTTTGCTTGTAAGTGCACTTTTAACTTCTTCTTTTGCAACTGATGATGTCTTATCACTAGAAATTAGTTCGTTTCTTGAACAGAGAAAGAGCTAACACTACTATCTTTTGCTTTCTGCAGAGGTTCAATTTTTATGCAAAACGCAGGAGAAATAGAGACACAAAAAGAACAATGATACGGAATATGTCTGAGTATGCGGAGCAGCTCTTCAATGTCAGTGAAACAAAATGATTAGCATCTTTGTGTCATTCAATTTTGTTCAATTAGTTTTGGGTAATTAGGTTAAGATGATTGGCTTTCACAACTGCTGAACTTAGGATGATCGAACTTAGATACATATTACTCATTATCTGTTATTCAATTTTTATGCAAAACGCAGGAGAAATAGAGACACAAAAAGAACAATGATACGGAATATGTCTGAGTATGCGGAGCAGCTCTTCAATGTCAGTGAAACAAAATGATTAGCATCTTTGTGTCATTCAATTTTGTTCAATTAGTTTTGGGTAATTAGGTTAAGATGATTGGCTTTCACAACTGCTGAACTTAGGATGATCGAACTTAGATACATATTACTCATTATCTGTTATCATGTTCTTTGCATTCTTGTAATTTTAACTTACATTCGTCAAGAATAAATGCAGTGTTTTGGAAAACATATGAACCATATATACCCTGCAAAGTCTTGAGATAAATGAATGCTCAAAGTTTGTTCTGGAAGATCTCTGCGAGAAAGTAGTGTTAATCCTTTTTGAGATTGGCAACTTTAAGGCTTGCAACCCTACAAGGTGTGTAAAATTTAGTAATCAAGAGACTGGTATACAAGAAATGTCTCTTTATTTCATTGCTTAAAGTTTTGCAAGGAAAGAAAATGAACTAAATATTGCTCTGTATTTTTGTGCTCCCGTAGTTGTATTCACTTTAACACCGGTTGCAGTTTTCAATCAAAATGACTTGTAAGTACTTGTGTTTTTAACCTAGACATTTTCATTTATAACAATGTTCAGAGTTGGCGTGATGAAGATGAGAAAAAAGACGCATCTAGTGGACCTTCATGGTTTAGAGGACATCGTTGGGTCAGAGATTCGAGGAATAATGGTTTCCGTCCACATGAGTTTTTTTACGATACTGTCAAAAGCAGGGGTACAGTTCCTTATCTGCACTTCTCTTTCTACTTAATGAATAATTTTGAATCATTTTCTGGTATGCACCGTAGTTTAATTCAGGAGTCAGGACTCCAACTTCTTAAGCATTTATGAAGTACGGCTATTTCGGTTACTATATTCTATTCTAGTTAGACCTGTACTGAACCTTATAAAGTTTGGGTGTTTCTTGTTTGGACAGGGGGATTTGAGTTTTGCACAAGCGATGATGATGATGAACCAGAGACTGTTTTTCGCAATGCTTTTCGTGGGAACCAGCACACATATTATTGGTCTTTTGAATCTGATGATTTTCCAAGGAGGAATTCAAGACGTTCTCATTCAGAAAGTTCCGGACACTGGAGTTATGAAACAGACGACGAGGGCGAAATATCCACCCAGACAGAGGTATCTGTGGCGCGTCAGGCTCTTGGATTGAGTACTTCTGGCCCACTAAAACTCGAAGATGTTAAAAGCGCGTAAGATCGTTGAGGCTTTGAGTATTTCACTAGCCTTGAGTAATTTTTTGGGGATTATGGCATGAGCCATGATAACATCGTATCCTTCATTTCGTTTTTACTCTGGAACATTTGTTTTACCATTTATCTCCTCCCCTTTTCATACTAGATACCGGACGTGTGCACTTAGATGGCATCCAGATCGTCATCATGGCTCATCGAAGGTAGTAATCTTTCAACATCCAAGTTTATCTTCTCTTTGCAAAGTTTTTTTTTGTATGCCTTCATTTCATTCTGTGATAGATCTGCTGGTTTCCTGAGTTCACCCCAGGCTCAGGTGCTACCGTGAGATGACAATTAGCCAAATTAAATATCAGGAACTAAAACCACACATCCAGACCCCCTCTTCCGTCCTTTATTCTTGACTCAAATGCTGTAGGAGTGCACTTCCAATGGCCCAACCTTAGTGATAATGCAGCACACTATCTATAATTAATGTAACATTAGATCAATAAGGATTGGTTAGCAACTCACCTAGGTTCCATACAAAACATATGTTACAGCCATTTTTTCCATTCAAAAGTAGGCCACACATGATTCAGTAGAAGACAGGCATTTAATCTTGGTTCAGACCGACATAGTACCTGCAAAACATTGTATCTTCTAGTGTCTAATTTGATGTTTTGAACTTCTGTTTTTTATTTACCTCAAGGACTTCACTGTTACAATTGCTTGTCTACAAAACTCATGAGTATTATGGATTTTCTTTCATGGGCAGGCTACTGCAGAGGAGAAATTCAAACGTTGCAGTGCAGCATACCAGACTCTGTGTGATAGTTTGGCTACTGCATAATAATGTGATAAGAATATCCGAGCTACATTAGTTCCTTCCACCAGCAGACATCAACTTCGTAACTGCAAATTCTGGAGGCCTACCACTTGCAGACCAACTTCTTATCTGCAGATTCTGCTGTGCACAAGCCAAAATGCCAAAAATTGCTTGGCTCTCTAAAGGAATTGGCTCAAGCCAAAATTGATCAGATAATGTCAAAGTACTGTACCATGTAACATCTCTAAACTAGTCATTGATTTATTTTTAGAGACAGGACATTATTATACCACTCAGGATTTTGTGGTGGCTGGGTTATCTCACCCCAATATAGTCAGTTTAATTGAATGTTTTGGTATTTTTTGTGCTTAGTAAACAGTTGAGTTTAACAAGGAGTTATATAGTCCTTCATATACTATCTATTTTTTGTGCTTAGTAAACAGTCCTGGTCCTTCAGCCTTTGTTGCTGTTACACAATAGGAGTTCTACAAGGACACTTTTCTTTTCGGGCATGGGGTTTCTTCTTCTGAGCTCAAATGCACCCTCGTGAACCTTGAAACAGAAATAGATAGTAAAAAAATCCCAGTTTTTTGTCTTTTGGAATGTTAACCATTTAAATAGGGTTAATTAAATTTTTGCTTGTGTTGCTTGAGCTTAGCTAGTTTTGACTAGGATTTGAAGCCTTAGATTTTATTTGTACTTCAAAAACATTTTGGTAGTTATTTATAACCCAAAAATTATTTATCAGGGAATACTTAGAATGCCAAATATAGAGTTTATATAATTATTATATGTATTTTATGTAATATTTGGTCCCGAAATATTCTCCCTAAGTCCTAAATATTATGTTGGATTTTTTAGAAGTTTCCAAATTGAATTGGATTGGTTTTGGAATCAAATCTATTTCAAAACATGAAAAGGAATAGGAAAAACCTACTTTAAACTAAATCCGAGCACGAGTGGCTCTTAACTTCTTTTTTCGAGTGTTTATATAATTATGGCATGAACTTTATTTTCAAAAAGAAATCCTTCCCCCGATCCGTATCAATTGCCGCTGCTTTAGTATAG
>NW_024113128.1:0-33123 GCF_003073215.2 Triticum urartu | reverse complement strand
CTGGATAACCGTGTATCTATCTACGCAGATAAATTGATCAGCCATCACCAGAATGCTTTTACTAAAAACAGAAACATTATGGATGGAATTCTGTCTTTGCATGAGGTGTTGCATCATGCCCATGTTAAGAAAAAAATTGGAGTGGTTCTGAAGCTAAACTTCGAAAAGGCCTATGACAAAATCAATTGGGACTTTCTCTTGGAATGTCATAGGATGAGGGGCTTTAATGATAAGTGGTCTGGGTGGATTAACAATATTCTGCACAATGGCACGGTTAGCATCAAACTAAATAATGAAACTAGGCCATACTTTATGAGCCGCAAAGGGGTTCGCCAAGGCGACCCTCACTCACCTCTCTTGTTTAACCTTGCTGTTGAGTGCCTCTCGAAGATGATCTTTAATGCCCAAAAAGAAAAGTTGATTACTGGATTAGCCCCTATCTGATCGAGGGGGGCGTTGCTGTGTTGCAATATGCGGATGATACGGTGTTATGTTTTGAGCATGACACTTCTGCTGCAGTAAACCTCAAACTGCTTCTTTATATGTTTGAGCTTATGTCAGGCCTTAAAACAAACTATCTTAAGAGTGAAATATTATGTGTGGGGGGTGACAACAACATCCTAGATCATTATGCGGAGCTCTTTAACTGCCAAATAGGACATTTTCCTATGCGATACCTAGGGGTGCCAGCCAGTTTTTCCTCTCTAAGATGCCTTGAGTGGATCTTTGTTGATGAAAATTTTGGCAAGTGTTGCGTATCATGGATAGGTAACGCTGCTTCTTCGGGTGGTAGGCTCACTTTATTGAACTCCTCCCTTTATAGCATAGTGTATTACTATATGGCTATGTTTCTTCTCCCTAAGAACTTCGGGGCCGAGTGATAGATACATATGTATAAATTTTTTTGCCAATAACCAAGGTATGGCAGGTGCCATACCTCGCCCACCGGAGCGCTCCGCCACTGCATATGGCCATGTGCAAGAAGACTTCCCAACTTTCACAGAGAAGGTCATGCCGGCTCTGGTAGGGGAATGGCGACAGTGGCACATCAACGGCTCGTTCTAGTTGCAACAGTGGTCGTTCAATGGTGTAGGCTCCTCGATGTAATATTTATTATGTTTAGAGTGCATTGTACTTCTTATGAACCTTTTAATAGATATGGGTACTTTTTTGCAAATGTAATAAAATAAATTCATAGTATTTTTAAAAATACATATATTTTTGGAAAAACAGATGTATAATTAAAAATTGTTCACACCTTTTCAAAAAACAATCACCTCATTTTAGAAACAAATTACACTTTCAATATATTCATTAATTAAGAATGGTGTTCATACATTCTGAAGAAAAAATAGATAATTAAAAAATTCACATGCATTAATAAGTATTCACGAAAATATTAAAAGTGTTACACACTTTTTAGGAAAACAATAATTTCATGAAATTTCGTTCACACATTTAAAAACTTGTTCAATGAACTTTATAAAATTGTGCTTCATTGTAGATAAATATTCAAGTAATTTTATAAAAATTCTCACATATTCAGAAAAATATGTTTGCACTTATCAAAAAAATGTTTGTAAGTTATCTAAAAATAAATGGAACTCTATTTATAAAAAGTAAAAATAAAATATATGTAATTAATAAAAAGAATTGCGTATTTTTTACAAATGTTCATGAAATTTCGTAAAGTGATCAGTTTTTTTAAATGTTAATATTCTTTGAAGCGGTGTCCATGCATTAGAAGTATTTACCTGTTTTCCAAATGTTTATTTTAAGAAAAATGATCAAGAGATACAAAACAAATCGAAAGTAATAAAAGAAAAAGGAAAAAATAAAATTAGAGAAGTGAGTATAAAGATAACAATGAACCAAACAAACAGATTTCCCTAAAAACCCACCCGAAAACTATTTGTGAAACCGATTCCTCACAAAACCGGAAGAAAAGTACCTATAGAACGTTGATACTAGGCCAGCCCAATCGAGACGACTTAAGTGTGATACTTCTATTATTACTCGCAAATAAGAAAAAATAAATTCTCCACTAGATTCTGGAAATTAGCGGTTAACGAATGCCAAGCCTTCCTCTCGGGAGGACCTATAGGACGCTCATTGCGTCAAACTACCCACCTTTCGCACAAGGGGGCAACCTAGCGGAAGGTTTTTGTTCAGTTTTTACAAAACAAATGTGAAACATTATTTAATCTAAAAAATTGAACATTTTTTATAAATTTTAATGCTTTTAAAACATGAAGATCTTTTAAAAATGGATGTTAAAAAAAGGTAAATGTATTTTGAAATATGCAAAAAAATCACAAATGCAAACTTTTTTGAATGCTTTGAATATTTTTATGTACCAGAAATGCTATGATGATTAACATTTTGGTCTTATCGAAGAGCTGTGTTTCCTTGTGGAAGGTGGATACTCCTAACCAATGATTAATTACTCAGTGGGATAAAACCCAATACTACCGGTCATGAGTGTTCGACTATGCCACTGCAGTTACTCGGCTTACATTTATTCCCTCAAAAAAGTTTACATTTATCACTTTTTGGCATGACCTTGAGAATTGAGAGGTACCTATTATGGATGCAGTGCAATCAAAGTTAGCACTTGAGAGCCTTTGACTTAAGGACATTGATAGGTACCATTGAAAATCTTTGTTTCTTTACTTTTTGACAGCTTCCTATGTTCAAGTTTATTAAAAATAAAAGGAAAAATAAGTTAATAAGTAATTAAGTAGGAGGATCCAAGTATTCGCTTTCATGCTATAGATTTAACTTTGACAAGCTACATAGGAACTTGGGCTGAACTCTAGTGGTATGGATATCAATATACACATAACTAAGTTTGTGTTACCTTGTATGAATAAGTTCTATCTTGCGTACAACATGAAGAGAAAAGAAAGATACGCATTTGGGCAGAAGACTTTATTGGTAAGCTAGATGGATAGCATCAATGGGTTTATCAACCTTTTTGCTCGAGGACAAGCAAGGTTTAAGCTTGGGATGTTGATGAGTGGATTTTGTGTCATGTTTTAGAGCTCATTTATTGCACATTTTCCCATAAAAATCCCTCATATCACATACATCTAGCCATTTTCATTTTCATTTTGCGTAAATTATATTTTTTCCATCCATTTTATTGAGGTCATTGCATAATATTTAGTTTTATTAGTTTTTCCTTACATTTCTGTCTTTGTAGGTGTATTGGAGCTCCCATGGGCATAGCACAATAAAAGGGGCAAAGTTGCGGTCAAACCGGAGAAGTTGCAAGCACCACATATATACAGCCATTTCATGGAGTTTCACACAATGATGTTTTTCTGGGAAGCCCAAACTGAAGATCCAATACTAGGAGGTTACCAGGCTCGTTCATTTGAATCAAAGGAGCCAAAAAAACTCCCAAATGGGAGTTCATGTCAGGAAATGGTGATCAAAATATGAAACACCACACACAGGTTCTAGAGGAGAAGACAATGCATGGAATAGGCACGGATGGTGGTATGCTGGTACAGATGGTTGAACTGCCCGATTCCGCCTATTGATTTGACTGTAATTTCTGCTACTCTTTATCGATTTTGTGCTGGTTTCTTCCAGACATCAAGGAAGGTATTGTGAGAGGTTTGGACTCCTTTAGAGTCCCTGGAACAAATGGTAGGAGGAAGATCCATGAAGGGTACCTTTGGAGACCGGCTATAAATACTACACCAACCCTATCTGCCGCCTCTCTCTACACGTGCCATCACATATCCATCTCCACAGTCACACTTCCACTAAGGTCATCGCTAATGTAGTGGAATGGCCAAGACAAGGAAGAAGGAAGGAGTCTCCGGCAACGTGCTACACCTGCCGCGGGGGCGATGTCATCCCCATCGGCGTCGGCATGCCTCTCTCCTTCAACATGATGTTGGCTTGTAACATCAACAAGGCCATCACTTGTAGCACGTCTTAGAAAGGCAGTTGTTGCACTTCATCTCTATGGCATTAGGAAACCATCTCCTGCAATGTTAGTTTTGTAAATTAGAGAATCAATTTGGATTTGTCTCCAACCTTTATGTCCATTAACATGTTTGCGTAATTTCCCTAGTTCTATGCGGTATTGATGAACCAGGTATGTATATGAGCTAAACGGCGATAAGTTATACGATTCTCTTTACATTTTTGTGTTAACTATTCCTCGTGATGTAGCGTGAAAGTCGACAACATCATTAGCCTTAATGGACTTGAAGGATATTATCATCATTGTGAAGTAGGTACTGCAGTGATGTAAGCCATCTCTCTCCTTTGAACATCTTTGATAAGGGGAATAACGGAGACCCCAAAGCTTTATGTTGCATCCACAAGGAGACCTTTAATCATCATTGCTTCCACCGAGAGGGGGAGGTATGATGGCGGGATGTGTGATACAGAGTTGCGGCAGTATGCACGTATCTTTGTTTGGCTCCGCCCACACGCAAAAACATATAATGTGGATTACTTATCTGAACCCAGAATTGTGCTTTCACATAATTAAGTAAATTATACTAGTGGTGATGAACCTGAAACCCCTAAGAATGCCTTTATTACTCAAGTGTCGCCTTACTTAGTTAACCCATTTATATTACTGTTTTTACCTTTTAGTTCATAGTCATTTAATTCCCTGTTTACCATTCCGAGCAATACAAAAGTAGATAGAATAACATTTTTCCAAACTATGGTCAGATGTGAACATCACCGTGGAATTGACACCATAGTTGTGGGGCTAGTAGTTGCCTTTCTTTGGCTGTCTTGGGTACAATATATACCCGGGTAAAAATATTTCCCGCGAAAAGGGTACAGCTAGCCCAGTAGTACATTGGTAACCCACAGTCTCGAAGTACGGTTGCCAGGTTTATTGCTCATGGGTAACCTGAGAGGTTGATTGCTCGGCTATCTATGGGTTAGTCGGCTTCCTCAATAGGAGCTCCATTCTCACCATGGCTCCTACATCCATCTTAGATGGGTCTTGAGAGAAGCTACCTTCACTATGTATGTCCTCTACCTTGTTGTCCACAATTTCAAGATCCATCCGTATAGCCTCGACCTCCGTCATGGCCTCCTTATTGCCGTTCTTTGATTTCCCCGCCTGGTACGAGAGGAGAACAGTGGGTTTTACCCTAGTACTGGCCTTTGTACCCTTGTTCTGCACTCACCACCCGCTATCCACGCCTTCAAATGAAGCACGATCTGGCTTGGGTCATGGAATTTTAACCCCCCCCCCCCACCCCAAGCAACATTCTTCAAGTGTCTAGAATTTTTTCTAGACACTTTGAAATTTTGTCAAAATTTCATCATGTGCCACAGAATGACAAAACCACCTCTAGAGAGTTGAGGTTTGTGTTCTAATCGGTATTGGAGTTCGAAGTTGTAAATTAAACTATGATGTGAGTTCATACTACCTCCCTTTTTAAATATAAGACCTTTTAGAGATTTAAATACGGGCTATGGATGTATATAGACGTATTATTGAGTGTTGATTCACTCTTTTTGCTCCTTATATGTAGTCCGCATTGCAATCTCTAAAAAGACTTATATTTAGAAATGGTGTAAGTAGTTGAAAAAACGTTTTATATTAAGTTAAAGAATAATTCTGGATACCGGTTCACTCCACGGTAGGGAGCTTATATAGTCTAGTTACACTTAGTGCCATAAAACAGTGATTAAACTGATGATCCACCATTACAACCAATCTCATGATTAGCCAACTGAGAATAGGAGCCGTAGATTCATCCACGAGGAAGCCGTAACCTCCAAAACCTGGAAGGACTTCCTGGATGAATTAAGAAAGTTGAGTGGGCCGTTTAGTTTATATAGATGAAATAGAATATATAAAAAGTTTGATCTATTCTGTTGAAATAGAATACCCTAAAAAAGTTTTCTAAACGTGGGCCACCATTTGTATTCCGACGAAATGCTATCACCCAGAAAACAGAGATTGAAAGGATAGTAGAGGAGCTGTTGCAAAATGCTGTAATCAGGCCCAGTACAAGCCCCAAAGCAGCTCTGGTGTTGAAGAAAGATGGAACCTGGAGAATGTGTTTCGACTATCGAAAACTAAATGCAGCAACTATGTTTTCCAAATACCCCATTCCTATCATAGAAGGACCATCCGATCTTCATATAACACAGCTCAAGCAGTACTCATCCTATAACTGAAATACAGTACTAAATAGACAGGCTGCGACTGAATCTTCAGTAATCTTCAGACGCCACCGGCTGGCATTCCGACGATGTACAAAGAGAAATGCGAAAACAAATTAAACAAAGAGCAAAACTAGTGAAAGTACAAAAAAGATAAGGCAATTTTTAGTTTAAAACTGCCACGGTTTGATCTTGTCTCAGAACTAAAACTGCCTTCAAAAGGGGTTCGTTTGCCACTCCTCTCCTAACGAACGTCAGCCAGTTAGCTTTTCCAAAAGATAAACCTGAGAAACAAAAGAAAGACAAGAACTGACTAAGAGCCTAGGACCTTAATTAACAAAAAAGAAATTTAAAAAAGCCAAACACTCTCAAAGCAGAGTAAGCTTCCAGTTGGTAGCTACGCACAGGAGGGAATCGACCAACTCCTTGCTGGCCTTGCGGAGTTACATCATTAAACGCACAGGGACTGAAGATCCTCCAGGTCCTGTTCAACGTCACAACGATTAACAAGTGCAAGTGTTTTAGCTTTTCATTGCCTTTTCTGTACGCTATGCTTAGAAACCAAACATAGAACTCATCTCTGGTCTAGGGAGTGATCGCCAAAAAGGCATACCTGGAATGTACAGTGTGCCGAACCTGTCTGGCAAAAACATAAATCTGTCAAGAGTGCGGTATGGTCTCTCCCTCCTAGCCGCAAAGGGGGCACCTCTCCGGATGGTCTAGTCCTTGTTTTGACAAATTGTAAGAAGTCCAGCACTGGCTCGGCGATGCCTGCCATTGAAATTTTTTGCACTTCAGGGACACCCAGCTGTCCCGGTTGGCCTCAGGCTGAAGTTTCTAGCAACCTCCATTATGTGAAGATACTCCAGCACTCCTTTGCACATCCAGTGCATTGGAGATGTGCCCCAGACAGCAATCCTAAAAAAAACATAACTAGTCAAGAAATAAAGTGTGAGGATTGAAGCATAATGAACTTATTAATGATATGCTCCAAAAACTTTATTTTCTGGTTTCAAACATATTAGTGAAAAATCTCATATTATAAGAAACCCGAATGCTTTATACTGGAAAAGTATGTAGCATCTCCTTCTTTGGTTGCCATGATTTCATTTAAATACTAGATGATACCCCGCGCGTTGCTAACATGTAGTATCTTTTGGAATTAAATGTATCTTTTGGAATTGCAGGGGGGCAGGGAAAAGAGGGATGTCCACCTGCCTCTCTGATCTCATTAAGGACTACTCCCTCGATTTCTTGGCGTTGCAAGAAACGATGAAAAAGAACTTTCATAATAGTTACTTTAGAAAGATTGATCCCCGTGATCTCTTCGCTTGGTGTTGGGTCCCCTCGATAGGTAAATCTGGTGGTATCCTTTGCGGTATTAAAAAAGAAAAGTACGAGGTTGTCTCCTGGAAAGTGGGTAAGTTCATCTTACAAGCCACTGTTCATGATGTGGAGAAAGACGTAATCTGGGCCATATTAGTAGTTCATGGAGCGGCTCAAGAGGAATTCAAAGATGATTTCCTTGTTGAAATGGCTTCCTTCTGTTCTCATACTGACATCCCCTATATTATAGGGGGTTACTTCAATATCCTGAGAGGGGAGACGATAAAAACAAAGAAATGAGACGTAATCCTTATGTTGACAAGTTCGATTATGTGATCAACGCTTTTAACCTTAGAGAAATCCACCTATCCGGTGGTAAATACACCTAGTCAAACCATCAAGCACATCCTACCCTTGAGAAGCTGGATAGGGTGCTTATGAGCTACTCTTGGGAAGATTTATTCCCCTTGGTGTCGGTTCGGAAACTTGTTAGAGACATTTCTGATCATAACCCTCTCCTGCTTTCCCTGAAAGCTGATAGACCTGCTCCCCCTAAGAAGAAAGAGTTCCGTTTTGAACTTAGCTGGCTGAGCAATGAGTCGTTTTTGCCTAAGGCCAGAGAAATTTGGGAGCAGCCTGCTAACTCGAACGACCCTATAGACATCCTCAATATCAAATTGAAAAGATTCAAGAGATATTTTAAAGGATGGGGGTCTCATGTCTTTGGCCACGAGAGGAAAAGGAAAAAGGAAATTCGTAAGGATCTTGAGGAGATCAAAAAGATAGAGGAAAATGGTACTATTGATGCAGAGATGTGCTGTCGTAGGGCTTCGCTCTTGGCTGAGCTCACTGTGATTCTCACTAATGAATAGCTCTTTAGACTCCAGCAATCTAGGGAGAGGTGGCTTTTGAAAGGTGATCAAAACACTGCCTATTATCACTGCATTGCCAATGGCAGAAAATGTAAGAACACTATTCAATCCTTTACCGACGGGGATAGTGTGATTGAGGCACCAAAAACCTCCTTGCTCACGCTACCACCTATTATAAAGAGCTGTTTGGGGCCGCCCCAGGCAACCTGTTTCACCTTTCTCCTGACAGCTGGGGAGATCATGAGAAACTGAATGATGAGGATAACAAATTTTTGACCCGTCCTTTCTCTGAGGAAGAGGTCAAGATAGCCTTGTTTGGTATGGAGAGTAACAGAGCTCCGGGTCCTGATAACATCCCAGCAGAGTTTTATAAAGCTTGCTGGGACTTTGTGAAGGTGGATATGATGCGTATCTTTGAGGCTTTCCATGCAGGAACGCTGGATGTTGCCCGACTGAATTATGGTGTGATTACGTTGATCCCTAAAATGGCAAGGGCCAAGATGATCCAGCAATTCCGTCCTATATGCCTACTTTGTTGCCCCTACAAACTGATTACAAAGGTACTGGATAACCGTGTATCTATCTACGCAGATAAATTGATCAGCCATCACCAGAATGCTTTTACTAAAAACAGAAACATTATGGATGGAATTCTGTCTTTGCATGAGGTGTTGCATCATGCCCATGTTAAGAAAAAAATTGGAGTGGTTCTGAAGCTAAACTTCGAAAAGGCCTATGACAAAATCAATTGGGACTTTCTCTTGGAATGTCATAGGATGAGGGGCTTTAATGATAAGTGGTCTGGGTGGATTAACAATATTCTGCACAATGGCACGGTTAGCATCAAACTAAATAATGAAACTAGGCCATACTTTATGAGCCGCAAAGGGGTTCGCCAAGGCGACCCTCACTCACCTCTCTTGTTTAACCTTGCTGTTGAGTGCCTCTCGAAGATGATCTTTAATTCCCAAAAAGAAAAGTTGATTACTGGATTAAATATGCGGATGATACGGTGTTATGTTTTGAGCATGACACTTCTGCTGCAGTAACCTCAAACTGCTTCTTTATATGTTTGAGCTTATGTCAGGCCTTAAAACAAACTATCTTAAGAGTGAAATATTATGTGTGGGGGGTGACAACAACATCCTAGATCATTATGCGGAGCTCTTTAACTGCCAAATAGGACATTTTCCTATGCGATACCTAGGGGTGCCAGCCAGTTTTTCCTCTCTAAGATGCCTTGAGTGGATCTTTGTTGATGAAAATTTTGGCAAGTGTTGCGTATCATGGATAGGTAACGCTGCTTCTTCGGGTGGTAGGCTCACTTTATTGAACTCCTCCCTTTCTAGCATAGTGTATTACTATATGGCTATGTTTCTTCTCCCTAAGACTTTCATTGAAAAACTGGACAAGCGGAGACGTCGTTTTTTCTGGCAAAGTTTGGGGGGCGAAAAAGATATCACCTGGTTCGTTGGAGTAGGGTGTGCCGCTCCAAGGACAAATGGCCTGGGGGTGAAAGATTTACCAAACAAAACATCAGCCTCCTTGTTAAATGGTGGTGCAAACTTGATACCCAAGAGGAGCTTTGGCAAGATATTGTTAAAGTCAAATACTTGAAAAGGGATACAGTTGCCACTATGAAGAGCAAGTTTAATGATTCCCCTATTTGGAAAGATATTATGAAAGTAAAAGAATACTACATGCGGGGCAGAATGATCCATATTAATTCTGGGAATGTGGCTCGAGTCTGGGAGGACTCCCTGAATGGTTTGCCCCCTATGCGCATCCAGTATCCTCAACTTTTTAGCATATGTACTATGCCTGATATCACAGTCGCTAACCTTGGGGGGTGGAGGCTGGTGACATGTTTCACACGAGGCTAACCCCCCCCCCCTCTTGAGAATATATAGAATGTGATACGCACAGCGGTGCTGAATTCTATCTCTTCGGCAGAGCCAGACCAGGTTGGCTGGGCTCCTGGACCTAACCGTCATTTTACTACAAAACCATGTATAAGATGCTTGAAAGCAACATTGCAGGATGCGATTTCCGGTGGATTTAGAAAGCCAAAACTGTTGGGGAACGTTGCAGAAAACAAAAAATTTCTTACGGTTTCACCAAGATCCATCTATGAGTTCATCTAGCAACGAGTGATCGGATGCATCTACATACCTTTGTAGATCGCGAGCGGAAGCGTTCAAAGAACGGGGATGAGGTAGTGAACACGACGTGATCCAAATCACCGGAGATCCTAGCACCGAACGGACGGCACCTCCGCGTTCAACACACGTACGGTCAGCGTAACGTCTCCTTCTTCTTGATCCAGCAAGAGGGAAGGAGAGGTTGAGGAAGATGGCTCCAGCAGCAGCACGACGGCGTGGTGGTGATGGAGCTGCAGTACTCCGTCAGGGCTTCGCCAAGCACTATGGAGGAGGAGGAGGTGTTGGAGAGGGAGAAGGAGGCAACCAAAGGCGTGGATGAAAAGCCCTCCTTCCCCCACTATATATAGGAGGGCCAAGGGGGGGCGCCGGCCTAGGAGATCCAATCTCCTAGGGGGCGGCGGCCAAGGGAGGTTTCCCTCCCCCCAAGGCACCTAGGGGGTGCCTTCCACTTGTGGGACTCTTCCCCTTTTGGAACCCTAGGCTCATGGGCCTCTTGGGGCTGGTGCGCTTGGCCCATGTAGGCCAATGCGCACCCCCTACAGCCCATGTGGCCCCCGGGGGCAGGTGGCCCCACCCGGTGGGCCCCCGGGACCCTTCCGGTGGTCCCGGTACAATACCGATGACCCCGAAACTTGTCCCGATGGCCGAAATAGCACTTCCTATATATAATTCTTTACCTCCGGACCATTCCGGAACTCCTCGTGACGTCCGGGATCTCATCCGGGACTGCGAACAACATTCGGGTTACTGCATATACATATCCCTACAACCCTAGCGTCACCGAACCTTAAGTGTGTAGACCCTACGGGTTCGGGACATATGTAGACATGACCGAGACGACTCTCCGGTCAATAACCAACAGCGGGATCTGGATACCCATGTTGGCTCCCACATACTCCACGATGATCTCATCGGATGAACCACGATGTCGAGGATTCAAGCAACCCCGTATACAATTCCCTTTGTCAATCGATATGTTACTTGCCCGAGATTCGATCGTCGGTATCCCAATACCTCGTTCAATCTCGTTACCGGCAAGTCACTTTACTCGTACCGTAATGCATGATCCCGTGACCAGACACTTGGTCACTTTGAGCTCATTATGATGATGCATTACCGAGTGGGCCCAGTGATACCTCTCCGTCATACGGAGTGACAAATCCCAGTCTTGATCCGTCAACCCAACAGACACTTTCGGAGATACCCGTAGTCTACCTTTATAGTCACCCAGTTACGTTGTGACGTTTGGTATACCCAAAGCACTCCTACGGTATCCGGGAGTTACACGATCTCATAGTCTAAGGAAAAGATACTTTGACATTGGAAAAACTCTAGCAAACGAACTATACGATCTTTAAGCTATGTTTAGGATTGGGTCTTGTCCATCACATCATTCTCCTAATGATGTGATCTCGTTATCAATGACATCCAATGTCCATAGTCAGGAAACCATGACCATCTGTTGATCAACGAGCTAGTCAACTAGAGGCTTACTAGGGACATGTTGGTGTCTGTTATTCACACATGTATTACGATTTCCGGATAACACAATTATAGCATGAATAAAGACAATTATCATGAACAAGGAAATATAATAATAATGCTTTTATTATATTCTCTAGGGCATATTTCCAACAGTCTCCCACTTGCACTAGAGTCAATAATCTAGTTACATTGTGATGAATCGAACACCCATGGAATTCTGGTGTTGATCATGTTTTGCCCTAGGGAGAGGTTTAGTCAACGGATCTGCTACATTCAAGTCCGTATGCACTTTACAAATATCTATGTCTCCATCTTGAACATTTTCACGAATGGAGTTGAAGCGACGCTTGATGTGCCTTGTCTTCTTGTGAAACCTGGGCTCCTTGGCAAGTGCAATAGCTCCAGTGTTGTCACAGAAGAGTTTGATTGGCCCCGACGCATTGGTTATGACTCCTAGGTCGGTGATGAACTCCTTCACCCATATTGCTTCATGTGCTGCCTCCGAGGCTGCCATGTACTCCGCTTCACATGTAGATCCCGCCACGACGCTCTGCTTGCAACTGCACCAGCTTACTGCCCCACCATTCAAAATATACACGTATCCGGTCTGTGACTTAGAGTCATCCAGATCTGTGTCGAAGCTAGCGTCGACGTAACCCTTTACGACGAGCTCTTTGTCACCTCCATAAACGAGAAACATTTCCTTAGTCCTTTTCAGGTACTTCAGGATATTCTTAACCGCTGTCCAGTGTTCCTTGCCGGGATTACTTTGGTACCTTCCTACCAAACTTACGGCAAGGTTTACATCAGGTCTGGTACACAGCATGGCATACATAATAGAACCTATGGCTGAGGCATAGGGGATGACACTCATGTCTTCTATATCTTCTGCCGTGGTCGGACATTGAGCTGAGCTCAATTTCATACCTTGTAACACAGGCAAGAACCCCTTCTTAGATTGATCCATATTGAACTTCTTCAATATCTTATCAAGGTATGTGCTTTGTGAAAGACCTATGAGGCGTCTTGATCTATCTCTATAGATCTTGATGCCTAATATATAAGCAGCTTCACCAAGGTCCTTCATTGAAAAAATCTTATTCACGTAGGCCTTGATGTTGTCCAAGAGTTCTATATCATTTCCCATCAAAAGTATGTCATCTACATATAATATGAGAAATGCTACAGAGCTCCCACTCACTTTCTTGTAAACGCAGGCTTCTCCATAAGTCTGCGTAAACCCAAACGCTTTGATCATCTCATCAAAGCGAATGTTCCAACTCCGAGATGCTTGCACCAGCCCATAAATCGAGCGTTGGAGCTTGCACACCTTGTCAGCATTCTTAGGATCGACAAAACCTTCCGGCTGCATCATATACAATTCTTCCTTAAGGAAACCATTAAGGAATGCCGTTTTGACGTCCATTTGCCATATCTCATAATCGTAGAATGCGGCAATTGCTAACATGATTCGGACGAACTTTAGCTTCGCTACCGGTGAGAAAGTCTCATCGTAGTCAACCCCTTGAACTTGTCGATAACCCTTAGCGACAAATCGAGCTTTATAGATGGTCACATTACCATCCGCGTCTGTCTTCTTCTTAAAAATCCATTTATTTTCTATGGCTCGCCGTTCAACGGGCAAGTCAGTCAAAGTCCATACTTCGTTTTCATACATGGATCCTATCTCAGATTTCATGGCTTCTAGCCATTTGTCGGAATCCGGGCCTGCCATCGCTTCTTCATAGTTCGAAGGTTCACCGTTGTCTAACAACATGATTTCCAAGACAGGGTTGCCGTACCACTCTGGTGCCGAACGTGTCCTTGTGGACCTTCGAATTTCAGTAGGAGCTTGATCAGAAGTATCTTGATCATTATCATTAACTTCCTCTCTAGTCGGTGTAGGCACCTCAGGAACATTTTCTTGAGTTGCGCCATTTTCCGGTTCAAGAGGTAATACTTCATGAAGCTCTACTTTCCTCCCACTTACTTCTTTCGAGAGAAACTCCTTCTCTAGAAAGGATCCATTCTTGGCAACAAAGATCTTGCCTTCGGATCTGAGGTAGAAGGTATACCCAACAGTTTCTTTAGGGTATCCTATGAAGACGCATTTTTCCGACTTGGGTTCGAGCTTTTCAGGTTGAAGTTTCTTGACATAAGCATCGCATCCCCAAACTTTTAGAAACGACAACTTAGGTTTCTTACCAAACCATAATTCAAACGGTGTCGTCTCAACGGATTTCGACGGAGCCCTATTTAAAGTGAATGCGGCAGTCTCTAAAGCATACCCCCAAAAGGATAGCGGTAAATCGGCAAGAGACATCATAGATCGCACCATATCTAATAGAGTGCGATTACGACGTTCGGACACACCATTACGCTGAGGTGTTCCAGGCGGCGTGAGTTGTGAAACTATTCCACATTTTCTTAAGTGTGTGCCAAATTCGTGACTCAAGTATTCTCCTCCACGATCTGATCGTAGAAACTTGATTTTCCTGTCACGTTGATTCTCAACCTCACTCTGAAATTCCTTGAACTTTTCAAAGGTTTCAGACTTGTGTTTCATTAAGTAGACATACCCATATCTACTTAAGTCATCAGTGAGGGTGAGAACATAACGATAGCCACCGCGAGCCTCAACACTCATTGGACCGCACACATCAGTATGTACGATTTCCAATAAGTTGGTTGCTCGCTCCATTGTTCCTAAGAACGGAGTCTTGGTCATTTTACCCATGAGGCATGGTTCACACGTGTCAAATGATTCATAATCAAGAGACTCTAAAACTCCATCTGCATGGAGCTTCTTCATGCGTTTGACACCTATGTGACCAAGGCGGCAGTGCCACAAGTATGTGGGACTATCATTATCAACCTTACATCTTTTGGTACTCACACTATGACAATGTGTAGCATTACGCTCGAGATTCATTAAGAATAAACCATTCACCATAGGAGCATGACCATAAAACATATCTCTCATATAAATGGAACAACCATTATTCTCGGATTTAAATGAGTAGCCATCTCGAATTAAACGAGATCCCGATACAATGTTCATGCTCAAAGCTGGCACTAAATAACAATTATTGAGGTTTAAAGCTAATCCCGTAGGTAAATGTAGAGGCAGCGTGCCGACGGCGATCACATCGACCTTGGAACCATTCCCGACGCGCATCGTCACCTCGTCCTTCGCCAGTCTCCGCTTATTCCGCAGCTCCTGCTTTGAGTTACAAATGTGAGCAACTGCACCGGTATCAAATACCCAAGAGCTACTACGAGTACTGGTAAGGTACACATCAATTACATGTATATCACATATACCTTTTGTTTTGCCGGCCTTCTTGTCCGCTAAGTATTTGGGGCAGTTCCGCTTCCAGTGACCACTTCCCTTGCAATAAAAGCACTCAGTCTCGGGCTTGGGTCCATTCTTTGGCTTCTTCCCGGCAGCTTTCTTGACAGGCGCGGCAACTTCCTTGCCGTCCTTCTTGGAGTTCTTTTTACCCTTGCCCTTCTTGAACTTGGTGGTTTTATTGACCATCAACACTTGATGTTCCTTCTTGACTTCTACCTCTGCTGATTTCTGTTGGGGAACGTAGCAGAAATTCAAAATTTTCCTACGTGTCACCAAGATCTATCTATGGAGAAACCAGCAACGAGGGGAAGGAGAGTGCATCTACATACCCTTGTAGATCGCTAAGCGGAAGCGTTCAAGTGAACGGGGTCGATGAAGTCGTACTCGTCGTGATTCAAATCACCGATGATCCTAGTGCCGAACGGACAGCACCTCCGCGTTCAACACACGTACGGAACGGAGACGTCTCCCATGCCTTGATCCAGCAAGGAGGAGGGAGAGGTTGATGGAGATCCAGCAGCACGACGGCGTGGTGGAAGTAGCGGGATTCCAACAGGGCTTCGCTAAGCGCTGCGGGAGGAGGAAGATGTGTCACGGGAGGGAGAGGGAGGCGCCAGGCCTTAGATTGGTTTTCTCCTCCTTTTTCCCCACTATATATAGGGCCAAGGGAGAGGGGGAGGCGCAGCCCTTGCCCCTTCCTCCAAGGAAGGGTGCGGCCAAGGGTGGGGAGGAGTCCATCCTCCCCAAGGCACCTCGGAGGTGCCTTCCCCTTGTAGGACTCTCCCCTTTTTTTCTCTCTTGGCGCATGGGCCTCTTGGGGCTGGTGCCCTTGGCCCATATAGGCCAAGGCACAACCCCTACAGCCCATGTGGCCCCCCGGGGCAGGTGGCCCCACCCGGTGGGCCCCCGGGACCCTTCCGGTGGTCCCGGTACAATACCGATAACCCCGAAACTCGTCCCGATGGCCGAAACAGCACTTCCTATATATAATTCTTTACCTCCGGACCATTCCGGAACTCCTCGTGACGTCCGGGATCTCATCCGGGACTCCGAACAACTTTCGGGTTACCGCATACTAATATCTCTATAACCCTAGCGTCACCGAACCTTAAGTGTGTAGACCCTACGGGTTCGGGAGACATGCAGACATGACCGAGACGTTCTCCGGTCAATAACCAACAGCGGGATCTGGATACCCATGTTGGCTCCCACATGTTCCACGATGATCTCATCGGATGAACCACGATGTCAAGGACTTAATCAATCCCATATACAATTCCCTTTGTCTAGCGGTATGTTACTTGCCCGAGATTTGATCGTCGGTATCCAATACCTAGTTCAATCTCGTTACCGGCAAGTCTCTTTACTCGTTCCGTAACACATCATCCCGTGATCAACTCCTTGGTCACATTGCGCATATGATGATGTCCTACCGAGTGGGCCCAGAGATACCTCTCCGTTTACACGGAGTGACAAATCCCAGTCTCGATTCGTGCCAACCCAACAGACACTTTCGGAGATACCTGTAATGCACCTTTATAGCCACCCAGTTACGTTGTGACGTTTGATACACCCAAAGCACTCCTACGGTATCCGGGAGTTGCACAATCTCATGGTCTAAGGAAATGATACTTGACATTAGAAAAGCTATAGCATATGAACTACACGATCTAGTGCTATGCTTAGGATTGGGTCTTGTCCATCACATCATTCTCCTAATGATGTGATCCCGTTATCAACGGCATCCAATGTCCATGGTTAGGAAACCGTAACCATCTATTGATCAACGAGCTAGTCAACTAGAGGCTTACTAGGGACATGGTGTTGTCTATGTATCCACACATGTATCTGAGTTTCCTATCAATACAATTATAGCATGGATAATAAACGATTATCATGAACAAGGAAATATAATAATAATCAATTTATTATTGCCTCTAGGGCATATTTCCAACAATTTCAGCATAGCAAATACTTCAGGAATGGTCTTTTCCATCCCCTGCATATTGAAGTTCATCACAAAGCTCTTGTAGCTCGGTGGAAGCGACTGAAGGATTCTGTCAATGACCGCGTCATCCGGGAGATTAACTCCCAGCTGAGTCAAGCGGTTATGTAACCCAGACATAGTGAGTATGTGCTCACTGACAGAACTATTTTCCTCCATCTTACAGCTGAAGAATTTGTCGGAGACTTCATATCTCTCGACCCGGGCATGACCTTGGAAAACCATTTTCAGCTCTTCGAACATCTCATATGCTCCATGTCTCTCAAAACGCTTTTGGAGCCCCGGCTCTAAGTTGTAAAGCATGCCGCACTGAACGAGGGAGTAGTCATCAGCACGTGTCTGCCAAGCGTTCATAACGTCTTGGTTCTGTGGGACGGGTGGATCACCTAGCGGTGCTTGTAGGACATAATCTTTCTTGGCAGCTATGAGGATGATCCTCGGGTTCCGGACCCAGTCCGTATAGTTGCTGCCATCGTTTTTCAGCTTGGTTTTCTCTAGGAACGCGTTGAAGTTGAGGACTACGTTGGCCATTTGATCTACAAGACATATTGTAAAGATTTTAGACTAAGTTCATGATAATTAAGTTCATCTAATCAAATTATTCAATGAACTCCCACTTAGATAGACATCCCTCTTCTAGTCATCTAAGTATAACATGATCCGAGTCAACTAGGCCGTGTCCGATCATCACGTGAGACGGACTAATCAACGTCGGTGAACATCTTCATGTTGATCGTATCTTCTATACGACTCATGCTCGACCTTTCGGTCTTCTGTGTTCCGAGGCCATGTCTATACACATGCTAGGCTCGTCAAGTCAACCTAAGTGTTTGCATGTGTAAATCTGTCTTACACCCGTTGTATGTGAACGTTACAATCTATCACACCCGATCATCACGTGGTGCTTCGAAACAACAAACTGTCGCAACGGTGCACAGTTAGGGGGAACACTTTCTTGAAATTATTATGAGGGATCATCTTATTTACTACCGTCGTTCTAAGTAAACAAGATGCTAAACATGATAAACATCACATGCAATCAAATAATAATAGTGACATGATATGGCCAATATCACATAGCTCCTTTGATCTCCATCTTGGGGCTCCATGATCACCTTGTCACCGGCATGACACCATGATCTCCATCATCATGATCTCCATCATTGTGTCTCCATGAAGTTGCTCGCCAACTATTACTTCTACTACTATGGCTAATGCGTTTAGCAATAAAGTAAAGTAATTTACATGGCGTTTCTCAATGACACGCAGGTCATACCAAATAAAGACAACTCCTATGGCTCCTGCCGGTTGTCATACTCATCGACATGCAAGTCGTGATTCCTATTACAATAGCATGAACATCTCATACATCACATATAGATCATTCATCATTCATCACAACTTTGGCCATATCATATCACAAAGCACTTGCTGCAAAAACAAGTTAGACGTCCTCTAATTGTTGTTGCAAGTTTTACGTGGCTGAAGTAGGGTTCTAGCAAGAACGTTTTCTTACCTACGTGAAAGCCACAACGTGATTTGTCAACTTCTATTTACCCTTCATAAGGACCCTTTTCATCGAATCCGCTCCAACTAAAGTGGGAGAGACGGACACCCGCCAGCCACCTTTATGCAACTTGTGCATGTTAGTCGGTGGAACCGGTCTCACGTAAGCGTACGTGTAAGGTTGGTCCGGGCCGCTTCATCCCACAATAGCGTTGAAGCAAGATAAGACTAGTAGCGGCAAGAGAGTTCACAACATCAACGCCCACAACAAATTGTGTTCTACTCGTGCAAGAGAACTACGCATAGACCTAGCTCATGATGCCACTGTTGGGGAACGTTGCAGAAAACAAAAAATTTCCTACGGTTTCACCAAGATCCATCTATGAGTTCATCTAGCAACGAGTGATCGGATGCATCTACATACCTTTGTAGATCGCGAGCGGAAGCGTTCAAAGAACGGGGATGAGGTAGTCGAACACGACGTGATCCAAATCACCGGAGATCCTAGCACCGAACGGACGGCACCTCCGTGTTCAACACACGTACGGTCAGCGTAACATCTCCTTCTTCTTGATCCAGCAAGAGGGAAGGAGAGGTTGAGGAAGATGGCTCCAGCAGCAGCACGACGGTGTGGTGGTGATGGAGCTGCAGTACTCCGTCAGGGCTTCGCCAAGCACTATGGAGGAGGAGGAGGTGTTGGAGAGGGAGAAGGAGGCAACCAAAGGCGTGGATGAAAAGCCCTCCTTCCCCCACTATATATAGGAGGGCCAAGGGGGGGGCGCCGGCCCTAGGAGATCCAATCTCCTAGGGGGGCGGCGGCCAAGGGAGGTTTCCTTCCCCCCCAAGGCACCTAGGAGGTGCCTTCCACTAGTGGGACTCTTCCCTTTTGTGAACCCTAGGCGCATGGGCCTTATGGGGCTGGTGCCCTTGGCCCATGTAGGCCAAGGCGCACCCCCTACAGCCCATGTGGCCCCCGGGGCAGGTGGACCCACCCGGTGGACCTCCGGGACCTTTCCGGTGGTCCCGGTACAATACCGATAACCCCGAAACTTGTCCCGATGGCCGAAATAGCACTTCATATATATAATTCTTTACCTCCGGACCATTCCGGAACTCCTCGTGACGTCCGGGATCTCATCCGGGACTCCGAACAACATTCGGGTTACTGCATATACATATCCCTACAACCCTAGCGTCACCGAACCTTAAGTGTGTAGACCCTACGGGTTCGGGAGATATGTAGACATGACCGAGACAACTCTCCGGTCAATAACCAACAGCGGGATCTAGATACCCATGTTGGCTCCCACATACTCCACGATGATCTCATCGGATGAACCACGATGTCGAGGATTCAAGCAACCCCGTATACAATTCCCTTTGTCAATCGATATGTTACTTGCCCGAGATTCGATCGTCGGTATCCCAATACCTCGTTCAATCTCGTTACCGGCAAGTCACTTTACTCGTACCGTAATGCATGATCCCGTGACCAGACACTTGGTCACTTTGAGCTCATTATGATGATGCATTACCGAGTGGGCCCAGTGATACCTCTCCGTCATACGGAGTGACAAATCCCAGTCTTGATCCATGTCAACCCAACAGACACTTTCGGAGATACCCGTAGTCTACCTTTATAGTCACCCAGTTACGTTGTGACGTTTGGTATACCCAAAGCACTCCTACGGTATCCGGGAGTTACACGATCTCATGGTCTAAGGAAAAGATACTTTGACATTGGAAAAACTCTAGCAAACGAACTATACGATCTTTAAGCTATGTTTAGGATTGGGTCTTGTCCATCACATCATTCTCCTAATGATGTGATCTCGTTATCAATGACATCCAATGTCCATAGTCAGGAAACCATGACCATCTGTTGATCAACGAGCTAGTCAACTAGAGGCTTACTAGGGACATGTTGGTGTCTGTTATTCACACATGTATTACGATTTCCGGGATAATACAATTATAGCATGAATAAAGACAATTATCATGAACAAGGAAATATAATAATAATGCTTTTATTATTGCCTCTAGGGCATATTTCCAACAAAAATCCCCCTAAAGATCAAAATCTTTATGTGGCAGTTGTTCTAGGACGCTGTTCTTTTTGTACTGCTCGGGAGACGGCACAACACCTCTTTTTCCTTTGCCCAGTTTCTAGGATTATCTGGCGGTCGGTGGGGGCAGTCCTAGGCACCGACCTGTGCCCCAACAACCTTTGGCAATACTATTCTTGGTGCTATATCTATCTTCCTGATGGTGCAAAGTTCTATACTTTTGGACTAGCTGCCATTTGCTGGGCTATTTGAAATTGTTGCAACAGGGCCACCTTTGAGTTTAAACTACCTAAAACCCCTTTTGAGATTGCGTTCTCTGCTTGTGTCTTCATTACCTACTGGGCAGGGCTCTTGAAGGGGGCGGACTGTGAGGCGATGGAGCGGGGTGGATGCTGAGGAACAGTACAAGCAACATGATGAGGATCTGCGCTGCTGCGACGGAAGGATTCAGCGACGACTTGAAGATCGGCTTCAACCCCGTTCAGCTCTTCTACGCCTTTCCGGCTTCCGGGCCAGAAGGACATGCTACTTTTGTTTTGACTCCTGTGCGAGGTTGTGACCTGAGGGGTCTTGTATTTTGCAAAGTCTGTTGCTGGTGTCGTTGGAACGTTTGAGATATAGGTGTCGTCGGTTTTCGCCCACAGCAGTGTCTCGTAGGGCGAGTTCTGTGGTGGGTTTCCCAACGATGTGTTGAACTCGCTTTCCCCTTTCCCGCTTCCTTCTTAGTCTGTCATGGGACAATGTATTTCCGTTTATGTTATTAATGGAAAGGGGTGATGCCCGGTTCAAAAAAAATCATGACACCGGGCCCCATGATCGAGGTTGGGACAAGATGGTTGATGTTATCACAACTGTCCTCATTATGGGAGCCCTCCTTATATTTGAAGCATTTCATATCGCACTATATCTGACATCAGATTGGACCACGGTTTAACTAGTCAGCGATCTCATCTTGAAGTACTGCAATCCTCTCTTGTCCATTGCTCAGTTTCTTACAAAGTTTTTGGTCCTTGTCTCGAAGAAATTGTTTGGCAGGATTAGCTCATTTGGATATTGGCAAAATCAGATGGGCCAGTCATCTGTAACTGAATGCTTCTTGCGCGCAAATTCATCTTTTGTGAACCCTATGAAGGCCCAGCAATGTGCTTCAAGGACTCCAAATACCAATATTTCTCTCATTCAATGGCATTCTTCAACAAGACGTTCCAAGTGGTTCCTAGTTTGGTCAGGAACGAGTAGTTTCTTGCTTGCGAAAACATAGCGACGATGGTCCTCTAACCAACGGTGAAGCGGCGTTGCATATGAACGGTGTCCACGTAGAATTCGCCTGGGCACTACTAGAGAACAATAGCTAGACAGCACATCGCAACCGAACATTTCAACATTGCATCTTCGCATGAGGAGTCAGAGGTACATCATCAAAGTGGTGCACGGCAACAAGAGAAGGTGAAACTAGATAATTACGAGCAAATTGCGACCACCTTATCCAAATATTGTGCCTACTTGATGTTCTTTATTCCAGAGTTGCTTCCTGGGAACTCCAAAGATACAACATTCGTCTTGAATGATGTGATATTGGAAGGATGTCCTGTGCTGGGTAAAGGCAAGCCAACTAGAGATAGATTGTTGAAGATCATCACTGGTATCAAAGACAACAACAACAATGAAGAAAGATCTCCGGAAGATAGCATCTTTGTCAAAGGCTTGAAGCTAGGGAGGGATCTTGAGAAGGAAGATGTCATCATCCGATGGAAGGTGTTGGCGGAGTTCTGGGATGAGACCCATCATCTACATAGTGCCATCGAACAACGCCGTTGCGCACATGGAACACGCCTCACGCGAGGAGGGGAATACCTGACTCATGTTTGGGCTCTCCTCACTCATGCAGGCATACTCAGGCGTGGCTAGGATCAAAGGTCTCATTTAGCAAGGTTGCTCGTTCAATTTTTCGAGATTCTTATTGGCCTATGTTCTCTGACTTCCACATGAGCCTCGACCTATGTGCGCCATGCATGTTCGTGGTTTTCCGGTTTTCCTTAGCATTGTCTATTGGTTTGAATGAGCCACAACGTGTGCGTGTATATTCGTTTTTCCAGTTTTCTTGCCGGAATGTGATGTGTGTGTGGGCGCGCGCGAGTGTGTGTGGCTTCCCTTTTTTGTGTCTTCAAGTTTTCACATGACATGTGTGTGCCATGTTCATACATACGATGAGTTTGTGGCACTAACAGATCGCATTGTGGTGCTTCTCACGCCTAGCATAGTGCCAAAGCATCGCTCTCCTTTGTTCGCATGTGTCTAGTGAATTTGTGTGCAAGTGCTCCCCAAACCATTCTCATACTATGAGCAGTGAGGTCCAACCTCACCGGAGCTCCCCAAAAAGCATTCTGAGATCACGGATGAGCAGAGTCCGCTTACGGCCTCACCGACGCTTGCTGACAGGCGTGTGGCTGCACTGTCAAAGGTGATGGCGGTCGTAGCTACTGGAGGGGCCACGTTGACCGCACCTCCAATGCCTTAATCGCCGAGGGAGAGGACTACTAAGGAGGTTATCGCGTTTGGTGGGATCATGGATCCGGTGTCGACTGGCAGGCGTGTCAGTAACAGGATTCAAGACCAACCAAATGCGGACGACTTGCAGTTAGGGCATGCTATGAGGGCAGCCAAGCTTCGAGATGTCGAGGCGACTACAGGTATGTCATTTAACAAGAGTTGTTCCATTTTGCATTTTACTGAGCATGAGATAATTAGTAAGGCCAATGACTTAGGTGTTTCACTCGGGTCTAATGGGAAGGAAGTTGCTAAATCTGTTAATGACTTGCTAGACTTAGAAGCTGAGCGAGCATCTGAGATTATTCGTAACGTTGCGGCCGTAAGACTTTGGCGTTAACAACTTAGGGATAATGGCTCTTGAAAGTTTTTGTAATGACCTGATGCCTACTTCGGAAGCCGAAGTTGAGGTAGAAGGGTCGGAGTCAGAGGGAAATGTACATACATCAACGCCCGACTATAAGGCCCAGGGCCACTCCGGTCTTAAAGATGTAGAAGTCGTGATGGATAAACCCAAGCGTTCCTGGAAAAGGAAGGTATATCCTACATCTTTCGTCCGTAGAAGTGCTAGAGTTAAGCTTCAGAAAAAAAATCATGATAACTTATACAAGGAATTTTTTGGGATAGTAGAGGTCTAGCAGACTTGGCTAAAAGAAGGTTCCTTGCAGAGACATCGATAGATCAGAAACTTGACTTTATTGCACTTCTCAAAACAGGAAGAGATAATTTCACCTCACAGTTCCTTGGAACTTTGTCTGGCGGAATCGATTTTGATTGGCACTGTTTTCCTCCTAGAGGAAGATCCGGTGGGATTTTGTTGGGGGTTAAGTGTGAAACTTTAGAGGTGATTAATGTGGTTCGAGGTGATTTTGCGGTTAAGTTTCAGGTGAGGTCAAAGGTGGATGGATTCCGCTGGTCTCTGGTGGCTGTATACGGAGCAGCCCAACCCGAACTTAAGCCTGACTTCCTAGCGCATCTGGTTAGGATCTGCGGGGATGAAAGACTCCCAATCCTAATTGGAGGGGCTTTTAATATAATTCGAAGGAGAGAAGAGAAGAATAATGACAATTTTGATGGCCGTTGGTCCCTAATGTTCAACGTGATTATTGAGAGTCTCAATCTCAGAGAGATTGAACTCACAGGTAGGCAATTCATATGGGCCAACACGTTACCCACTCCAACTTATGAGAAGTTGGATAGAGTGCTCGCTAGTGTGGAATGGGGAAAAAATACCCACTCGTGTCGGTGCATGCGATGCAGAGAGCGATCTCAGACCACACACCCTACCCTTGTTAATTAGTAGACTCGGAGGATGCAACACATATTGATAACAAAAACACTTTATCTTTTGAACTAAGTTGGTTCGAAAAAGAGAACTTCATTGTCATTGTAGCAAGAGAATGGGCGAAGCCTGTTAGTGGGTGCTCTAATTTAAAAAGATGGCAGACATCTACGACAATTTTTAAGGGGTTGGGCCAGAAACGAAAATGGGATTTACAAACAAGAAAAAGAAAGACTTATCCAACTGATCGATGCTTTCGACTTGAAAGCAGAATCGAACTTGCTTGATGTGTCAGAGCAAAGCCACAAAAGCTGAAGCAGAGCAAAGCCTGCGCACCCTTCTTAGAGAAAGAAATGAAATGGGCCTTGTGTGCTTAAGTTCTTAAGGTCGTGTGATAACTCTAACGTGTGATAACTAGTGATTACCATAAAATAACTCTAACGTGTGATAACTAGTGATTACCATAAAATACCTTTTTCGTTGCACATAACTTATTTAGTTTTAAGCACATAAACTTCTCCCAAGCCAGAGTTTTTCCCGCCTGTTTGATCGACCTTTGTTTTAGGGGAATTGATCAATCATTTATACTCCCTCCGTTCCTAAATATAAGTCTTTTAGAGATTTCACCACAAACTACATACCGATGTATATAGACATGTTTTCGAATGTAGATTCACTCATTTTGCTCCGTATGTAGTCCATAATGGAATCTCTAAAAAGACTTATACTCCCTCCGTCCCAAAATAAGTGTCTTAACCTTAGTACAACTTTATATTAAAGTTAGTATAAAGTTGAGACACTTATTTTGGGACGGAGGGAATATTTAGAAACAGAGGAAGTACTTGATATATTTTGCTCCGTATGTAGTCCATAGTGGAATCTCTAAAAGACTTATACTCCCTCCGTCCCAAAATAAGTGTCTTAACCTTAGTACAACTTTATATTAAAGTTAGTACAAAGTTGACACCTATTTTGGGACGGAGGGAATATTTAGGAACGGAGGAAGTACTTGATATGGAGATAGTAGTGTCCGCTAAACATATATACATACAATAGGTAACCAAGGTACCAGCTTGGTTAATTGCCATAATCTTATTTATACACCAAGGACCCTAATGCTCCCCTATAGTTTGAAGCATTTTATCTGAAAACTACAAGTTAAGTCGACCGGCCGGTTAATGATCATGTGTGCTGGATTGCAGGGGCTTGCTGGGCTTTTTCCGCCGTGGCCACGATCGAAAGCGCCTACGCAATCGCCAAGCGAGGCGAGCCGCCGGTTCTGTCCGAGCAGGAGCTCATCGACTGTGACACATTCGACAGAGGCTGCACGAGCGGCGAGATGTACAATGCCTACTACTGGGTCTTGAGGAACGGCGGCATCGCCAACAGCACAACGTACCCCTACAAAGAGACTGACGGCAAGTGCGAGAGAGGGAAACTGCAGGAACACGCGGCCACGATCAGGGACTACAAATTCGTCAAACCCAACTGCGAGGAGCAGCTCATGGCAGCCGTGGCGGGGCGACCCGTCGCCGTCGGGTTCGACTCCAACGACGAATGCTTCAAGTTCTACCAAGCTGGTTTGTACGACGGCATGTGCATCAAGCACGGGGAATACTTTGGCCCGTGCTCGTCCAACGACCGCATCCACTCCTTGGCCCTTGTCGGGTACGCCGGCAAGGGGGTCGACAGGGTCAAGTACTGGATCGCCAAGAACTCCTGGGGCGAGAAGTGGGGAAAGGAGGGCTACGTCTGGCTGAAGAAGGATGTTGATGAGCCGGAAGGCCTCTGCGGCCTTGCAATTGAGCCGGTATATCCTATAGTCTGATCTGATCTGATGAGATCGACTGCACTGGGCGTGCCTGAAACCTACGGAAATGGCATTCACCTATATTTTGGGTTGCTCTGTATGCATGGATGCGCCTACTATATTTTACTACACATATATTCATCTCCCGCCAATAAAACTATATGTCCTTGTATCCATTTATGCACGTTTATGCATATCTTAAATAAATTGGATGGATTGGTTATCCATTCTATATATGTCAAAAGTTCAAAACATGTTACTCTGTGGTCCGTATGTGTTACTCCCTCCGTTCCAAAATAAGTGTCATGGTTTTAGTTTAAACAATTGTACTAGGATATGACAAATTCAAAAAACAATTGTACTTTCCTTTTAAAAAATCATCGTATCGGTATTTGTTAATTGATTTTGAAAATGCAGGTAAATTTACTAATTAGTTGATGAGCTCTTTCTACAATTTCCCCCTTCTTAAACTTCCTTTTTTTGCGATGATAACTTTCGATCTATTCCTCAACTGTCAAGGTAGTACAAAGAACACCCAAAAAACATCTAGGTCCCTGGACCACCTAGTGATGACTATTAACACTAGAGCGAGCTGAAGTGGCGCATCTTCGCCCCTTCCTCATCGTAGCCGAGCAAACCCTGTTGTGGTAGACTATCGGAAGTCATCGTGCTAAGTTCCTATAGGACCAGCGTACCGGAATAGCAACTAGCGCTGATGAAGAGAAGTGTAAATCAGAATAATCCAACCTGTAGACACACAAATACAACAAACCAAGAAAGGATCCATGTGGATCCATCGAAGGCAAACGCCGACCGAATGCCATGAGATCCGCCGGAGACAAACCTCCACATGCACTCCAACGATGCTAGAAACACCATCAGAACAGACAGTAGGCGAGGAGAACTTTATTCCGTCTTCAGAGAGCCGCCGCCACCTGGTGGCGACACAGATGTGAAAGAATCAAGGGATGAGATAGATGGCTTGGTCAAATTTGATCGCTAGACAACATCCGCATAGGTCTTGTGCAAAGAAAATGGTCACGAATTTAGAAAGAGATGACCCTTTTGGGGGGGGGGGGGGGGGGGGTTGTGCAAAAAGTCGCCACATGACAGTGGTCAACCTACCACCCATACAAGTCAAAGCTAATACAATGTGGATAGGACGCACTTAGCTAAGTTTTATGATCCACATGCGCATTTTCATATCATCGGGACTAACCTGACACTGGTCGAATAGTTTTAGGACTAATGATGTATTTTACTTATCTTTATATAGCACACTCTTATCAATATACAGTAGAAAAATATGTGGAAACATCTCTCGTCCCTTGATGTGAGCTACCCATGAGCATAGTCTACTTGCTCATGATATATCATGTCATGCAACAAATTTATTGATGTGCTCCAACGGCCTCTTTGTCCATGTTTAAAAAGTTACTCCCTCTGTTTTAAAACATAAGTAATACTCATTTAAAACAAACCTTTGAGAAATGGGAAAATATCATATGAAAACCAACATTCGATGGAAACCGGTGAAAACCATGTGAAAACGATGTTTTGAAGTTTCGGAAAAATCAGAAAAAAATACGGGATGTTAAGAGAGTTATGTTCTATTGCCTTGCAAAATTTCAAGTTCAAACACATTATGAGATATGAGCTATGAAAAAAAATCATCATTGAATAGTGTCGAACAGTAGCATCACTATTCATTGCTGATTTTGTCTTTTTCATAGCTCGCATCCTATAATGTTTTGACTTAAAATTTCACATGACAATAGAATATCATCCTCTTAACATCCTACTTTTTGACAAAAAAAATTGAAACTTTCAAACATGGTTTCCACGAAGTTTCCTTTGAATATTAGTTTCTGTATGACATTCTCCCGAAAGAAATAACTACTATCGATATATGTGATATGTGAAGGAAATATGCCCTAGAGGCAATAATAAAGTTATTATTTATTTCCTTATTTCATGATAAATGTTTATTATTCATGCTAGAATTGTATTAACCGGAAACATAATACATGTGTGAATACATAGACAAACAGAGTGTCACTAGTATGCCTCTACTTGACTAGCTCGTTAATCAAAGATGGTTATGTTTCCTAACCATAGACAAAGAGTTGTTATTTGATTAACGAGGTCACATCATTAGTTGAATGATCTGATTGACATGACCCATTCCATTAGCTTAGCACCCGATCGTTTAGTATGTTGCTATTGCTTTCTTCATGACTTATACATGTTCCTATGACTATGAGATTATGCAACTCCCGTTTGCTGGAGGAACACTTTAGGTGCTACCAAACGTCACAACGTAACTGGGTGATTATAAAGGAGCATTACAGGTGTCTCCAAAGGTAGATGTTGGGTTGGCGTATTTCGAGATTAGGATTTGTCACTTCGATTGTCGGAGAGGTATCTTTGGGCCCTCTCGGTAATGCACATCACATAAGCCTTGCAAGCATTACAACTAATATGGTAGTTGTGAGATGATGTATTACGGAACGAGTAAAGAGACTTGCCGGTAACGAGATTGAACTAGGTATTGGATACCGACGATCTAATCTCGGGCAAGTAACATACCGATGACAAAGGGAACAACGTATGTTGTTATGCGGTCTGACCGATAAAGATCTTCGTAGAATATGTAGGAGCCAATATGGGCATCCAGGTCCCGCTATTGGTTATTGACCGGAGACGTGTCTCGGTCATGTCTACATTGTTCTCGAACCGTAGGGTCCGCACGCTTAACGTTACGATGACAGTTATTATGAGTTTATGCATTTTTTATGTACCGAAGGTTGTTCGGAGTCCCGGATGTGATCACGGACATGACGAGGAGTCTCGAAATGGTCGAGACATAAAGATTGATATATTGGAAGCCTATATTTGGACATTGGAAATGTTCCGGGTGAAATCAGGATTTTACCGGATTACCGGGAGGTTACCGGAACCCCCCGGGAGTCATATGGGCCTTATTGGGCTTTAGTGGAAAGGTGAAAGGGGCTGCCTATAGTGGGTTGCGCGCCTCCCCCCCTCCCCTAGTCCTATTAGGACTAGGAGAGGTGGCCGGCCACCTCTCTCTCTCTTTCCCCCTTGGGAGTCCTATTTGGAATAGGATTGGGGGGGGGAGTCCTACTCCCGGTAGGAGTAGGACTCCTCCTGCGCCTCCATAGGGCTGGCCGCACCCCTCCCCCTTGGCTCCTTTATATACGGAGGCAGGGGGCACCCCATAGACACACAAGTTGATCATTGAGATCGTTCCTTAGCCGTGTGCGGTGCCCCCCTACCACCATATTCCACCTCGATCATATCGTTGTAGTGCTTAGGCGAAGCCCTGCGTCGGTAGAACATCAAGATCGTCACCACGCCGTCGTGCTGACGGAACTCTTCCCCGACGCTTTGCTGGATCGGAGCCCGGGGATCGTCATCGAGCTGTACGTGTGCTAAGAACTCGGAGGTGGCGGAGTAACGGTGCTTGGATCGGTCGGATCGGGAAGAAGACGTACGACTACTTCCTCTACGTTGTGTCAACGCTTCCGTTGCGATCTACAAGGGTACGTAGATCATACTCTCCCCTCGTTGCTATGCATCACCATGATCTTGCGTGTGCGTAGGAAATTTTTTGAAATTACTACGTTCACCAACAATATGAATTGGTGTTACCATATTGTATGAACTCATTTCATCGTACTAGTCTCTTGGCTGGTTTGTTGGCGATACGAGTTACTTAATTATTAACGCACGATCTCGATCGTTCCTGACACATAGAGATACGTGCCATCCCTAACATAAAGATATGTGTCCACATCTCGCCCATAGCGAGCGAGAAGCTCGCGCCGCGTACACGGCCGACCATTGGGCTGACCACGGAGAACGACCGCTAGTTTCGCCCCACGAAGCACACACTACGCGCTCGACTATACGACCACAGCCCCTACTAGATCTTTTCTTTATTTTTAATTTTTTTGTTCAACTCTTTTAAATTATGTTGTAATCTAAACAAGTATTGACACATTGTAAAAAAATCCATGACAATAAAAAAATATGTTCACAAATTTTAAAAATATTCATGTAAGTACAAAATTATTCCATTTTTTAATATACATGTCAAAATACATGTTCAGGTAAACATAAATTCATATAAATGAGTTGGGCAAAGTTATCTTTCATCGCCCTCTTTCTCTTTCCCTCTCGTGAGTGCAACAGCTAGGGCACTCATTCCTTCCAAACTTTATCGGTAAGCCCCTGGGCCCACCTTCCCTTTGTCTGCCACTTAGGCAGGCGCCGGTCGTGGGGAAGGGGATTCTCGTGCCTCGGGTCTAGCTACTAGTTTAGATTAGGTTTTTCTCATAGGGCGACGTTTGGGGGGATGGTGGCACTTCATCTTTGAGCTGGTCTTTCGGGCTCTGATCCTTCTCGAGTTTGTCCATTAGGACGGAGTTGACCGAGCATTAGTGTAGATTTATGTCATCTCCTTGGGTTGTTGATGTTGGTTTCTCATCGTGCGTGTGTGGCGGCGAGATTTCATGTCTAGACCTTCAGATTGATATGAGGGTACAATGGTGGCGACTGCGGCTCTAGAACATTGGTCCATATGGCCAGAGGCGGACCACGGAAAAAAATTAAGGTGTGGCGAAGTCTCCCTAAGATTTTTTTTGATGCAAATCAAAGAGTCAATACACACTAACAATACACACTACGAACGAATAACCAAATACAATGGAAATGTAGACATGTCTCAATAGGAAAACAACCTAAAACATACCGATAATGAAGCTTTTAATGGCGTGTAGAAGACCCAGGCAATGGCAGTGCCCTACCTTCCTTCTGAAAATTTTCCTTAATTTTATCAAGATCAATACTTTTGAAGATCGCTCGCTCAATGTAACACACCATCAAGTCATTAAGCCAGCCATCAGACATCTTGATGCGCAACTCAGTCTTGATGATTTTCATTGATGTGAAGGCTCTTTCAACTGTTGCCGTCGCTACCGGTAGTAGCAATGTCAACTCAATGAGGTGATAAAGAGTAGGAAACATGACATGCCTTTCAAGTTCAACCATCTTTTTAGCTAGGCTTGCAATATCATGACAAGCTCTAAATTCTTCAATTCTTCTCATATGGATAATGAATAGCTCAAGGTTATCAACTATATGTTCACGTTCATAATCTGAGAAATCCTCATAATAAATCTCTGTGAGTCTAGCAAGCTTATTCACATTGAACCTAGAAAAGGAGTTTCTTGGGTCAAGACAAGAGAAGTTCTGGAGCAGCTCTGAAGATACCTCACTAAAACGATGATCAAACTCTGTGGTGATGGAGTCTATGGCAGCATAGAAGGTGTCCACACGAAAAAAATGATCAGCTGTGATATTGTTTCGTCCACCTTTTCTTGATTTTCCCCACTTTGTAAACATGTCATCCATATTTGGTATTGCAATGTCGTTTTTGGTGCAAAAGGCCGCTGGTTGGTTGAGTTGAAGCCGCCGCGCCGCTGGAGTCGCCGCCGGAGTTGCTACTGAAGCCGCCGCCGGAGCCGCCGCTTGCTGCTGTCGTCGCTTGCTGCGCCGCTGGAGTCGCCGCCCTCCAAGCCCCCAGCCTTCCGCCGCCCGCTCCCGCCTGGTGCCCTGGTCCTCACGACCTCGCGCCCACCAGGTAAGCCGCCGTCGCCGCGCTAGCTAGATTTGGGTCTCGGGCAGGGACAGAGCAGAGGAGTGGGCAGGGACGGAGCGTGGACTGCGTGGTCGCGGCTGGGTCATTCGTTTTTTTAGGTGGGTGGGACCAGAGGGGACGTGGGGTCGTGGGCAGAGGGCGCTCGAGCCAGCTGCGGTCGAGGGCTCGAGGCCACCGCTGGCTGCCTGGCTGTGGTCGAGGACTGGAGGCTCGAGGGGCCGAGTGATAGATACATATGTATAATTTTTTTTGCCAATAACCAAGGTATGGCAGGTGCCATACCTCGCCCACCGGAGCGCTCCGCCACTGCATATGGCCATGTGCAAGAAGACTTCCCAACTTTCACAGAGAAGGTCATGCCGGCTCTGGTAGGGGAATGGCGACAGTGGCACATCAACGACTCGTTCTAGTTGCAACAGTGGTCGTTCAATGGTGTAGGCTCCTCGATGTAATATTTATTATGTTTAGAGTGCATTGTACTTCTTATGAACCTTTTAATAGATATGGGTACTTTTTTGCAAATGTAATAAAATAAATTCATAGTATTTTTAAAAATACATATATTTTTGGAAAAACAGATGTATAATTAAAAATTGTTCACACCTTTTCAAAAAACAATCACCTCATTTTAGAAACAAATTACACTTTCAATATATTCACTAATTAAGAATGGTGTTCATACATTCTGAAGAAAAAATAGATAATTAAAAAATTCACATGCATTAATAAGTATTCACGAAAATATTAAAAGTGTTACACACTTTTTAGGAAAACAATAATTTCATGAAATTTCGTTCACACATTTAAAAACTTGTTCAATGAACTTTATAAAAGTGTGCTTCAATGTAGATAAATATTCAAG
>NW_024113127.1:0-9571 GCF_003073215.2 Triticum urartu | reverse complement strand
CACGTATATACGCGCATAGTGAGAGGCCGCCATGAACTTGGCGAGCGCTGGACGGCCAATTTCCCATTGTAAGGCAACGGGATATCGGCAACGTCGAACGTGACCCTCTCAGTCCTGAAGTTTAACTCGCTGCCGAATGTTACCGGCAGCGTGACCTTCCCCTTCGGCTTGCTCCTTCCCGGGTTGATTCCTTGGAATGTGCCGGTCTCTTCGAGCTCGCCGTCAGGGATCTGGAGTTTTCGGAGCACAGCGGAGGAGATCAGGTTTAAGCCGGCCCCGCCGTCGACTAGCATCTTGGTGACCTTGAGGTTGCGGATGGTTGGTGAAACCAACATCGGCAGACACCCGACCGCGGTTGTGCGATCAGGGTGGTCCTCAATGTCAAAGATGATAGGCGTGCTGGACCACTTCAGAAGCTTGCGCGATTCGATGGGTGTCCGCTGCATTGACTTCCCGCACCCACTGTTTGAGTTGGCGGTGCGAGGTATGCAGGGAAGCACCCCCGTCAACGCACAAGACCTCTGTGGCTTTCTGAAACTCCTGCTCACTGGTCTCAACGTCATCCATGTCTTCATCCTCGCCGTCGTCGTCGTCGTTGTCGCGACCGCGGGGAGGTCTGTCTCCTTGCCGCTGCTTGGCCTTGCCGCGGCGTCCTTCCTGGCCGGTGCGCTTCTGGCCAGGTTTCTCGGCACCCCCTTGGGCTCTCTCCTTGTCGCGCCGCTCGTACTCAGCCCTCTGTTGCTGGACGAGCTGCTCGACCTTCTTGCAGTTCTGGAGGTCATGGCCCTTGGTGCGGTGAATCTTGAAGTACTTCTTGCCGGAGCCGTCCCGCTTGTCGGCGACCGCCACAGCCTGACAGTTGGTGCACGCGGCAACTTCCTTGCCGGAGCTACCAACTGTAGCCTTCGTGGCGTCACCTTCATTGCCGGACTGCTCAACGACCAGCACCTCGTTGTTCTGCTTCTTCCTGTTGTTGCGCCGCCGGCTTCTCTTTGCCGGGGCGGCATCCTCACTGTCAGATCCTCCTGCTCCAGTGCTTTCTCCGGGGAATTTCCTCCCCTCCTCAGCGCGTGCACATCTGTCGGCCAGGGCATAAAGCTCGCTGACGTCCCGAATCTTGCACATCGCCAACTCCTCCCGCATCCTGCGGTTACGCACGTTCTGATGGAACGCGCTGATTACCGCGGCAGGGTGGATGTTTGGGATGTTGTGGTGTACACGGCTGAACCTCTGGATGTACTGGCGCAGGGGCTCTCCTTCCTTCTGGACGAGCAGATGAAGATCGCTCTCTTGGCCATGAGGTTTGTGGCCGCCTGTGAAGGCGCCAACAAACTGATGGCACAGCTCAGCCCAGGAGGATATGGAGTTGTCCGGCAAGTGCATGAGCCAGGACCTGACGTTGGGCTTGAGTACCAGCGGAAGTAGTTGGCAAGGATCTTGTCGTCTCGCCCCCCAGCAGCCTGCACCGCGATGGTGTAGATGCTGAGGAACTCCGACGGATGCAACTTGCCGTCGTACTTCTCTGGTACGTCGGGCTTGAAGTTCTTCGTACTGGGCCACTGGACTTGCCGCAGCTCACGAGTGAACGCAGGGCAACCTACCGGGTACGGCAGGTCGCCTGGTTCCCCTGGGCGCATGCATGTCGAACAGAGGGCCCAGCGCGCTGGTCTGACTGACGTCGCGCTTCTCTCCGGCGCTCGATGCGTGTACGAGCGTCTTCCCGCTGCCGTTCTTGAAGAACTTGTCGTTGGTCGCGACGAGCTCGCGGATCCGACGACGCGGTGGAGTCGCTGTCGTGGCGGATCCGGCGGGTCGGCGATCTTGGCCTTCGGGGTGGGGAGTGCACAGTAGTTGCACCCCCACCAGTCTTGTCTCCACCGGTTTGCGCCTGGCTGACTCGCTGCGGCTGCAACGTGCTCGGCTGCCGAGGAGTGTCGCCGTTGGCGAAGCCGATGAGACTCTGGATAGTGGCCCTCCAGTCGTCGATCTTGTCCGCCGCTGGAGGGTAGTCTAGGAGCAGCTGAGCTCGTGCCAGAGCTTCCGCTGCGGTGGCGGGCGGCGGTAGCGAACGGTGCGAGGAGCGGGATACGCTCGGACTCCTAACCACGTTAGAAGGAGCAGTATCCCGTCCAGGCGACCGTGTCTCGCTCGCGCCAGCTTGTTGACGCGCATGGTGGTCCTGGGCGCTCCGGATCCACCAGCTCGATCTTGATCCAGCGAGCGCATGGTACCGTGGGTACCATGACGCTGCCGGTCCCGCGCTCCTGAGATGGGCGCGGCGCATGCACCGGACGCGAGGTCTTGGAGTGCGCCCGGTCGTTGTGGGAGCCGGCCACGCCGCCGATGGGAAGCGCAGCCTTGTCCTGGGACCTGGCAGCACCAAGAGTTCCCTCGTCGATGCGTGCCCTTCCGCCGGCGCCTGCCCCACCGTCCGTTTGCTCCGGCGGTGGGTGACTCGGCGCGGACGGAGCAGCTGCCTCCGAAACTTTCTTCTTCGGCGACATGTTGATGAAGATGGTGAAGATTGATGAAGAAGATGAAGATCTAGCCCGCAAGAACGCCGGATCTGATTCGCACAATTTCGACGCCCCCTACCTGGCGCGCCAGAGATGCCGGGGTTTCTGATCCACGGGCACCTATGGGACCGACGAACCGGGTCCCTTTTGGTTCGGCGGGGGGCGGAGGTGGCGCAAAGAGCAGATCGAGGCGGAGCAAGCGGGCGGTTGATCGCGCGAGGGGTAAGTCGAGGTGGAGCACACGAACGATTTACCCAGGTTCGGGCCGCAAGGATGCGTAAAACCCTACTCCTGCTTTGTGGATTGGTATTATCTCATAGCTCGGGAGCGAGAGCGAGCAACCTGTTATGGCGAGAGTAATTGGGAGATAGCAAGGGTATTCTTACGATCGCGCCTGTCTAAGGAGGGAAAGAATAGAAGTGGATCTTTGCCTAGCGAGGGAGTGTGTGGAATGCTAAACCTCGCGAGGGCTCTCGAGGTGGCCGACCCCCTCTACGTTGCACACGGGCCTCCTTTTATACTCAAGGGGTTACCGACATAGAGCAACGGGGGCCAAGGGCAAAAGTGGAAAGGGGACTTCCGGTAGGCACAGCTAGGTGCTGTAGTAGGCACAGCTAGCTGCTACAGTGTTATCATACCTAACCCTGACGGCAGGGGACAAGGGCATTAAATGCCCGTCTGTGTCGCCTAGACAGCACCGAAAGGGACCGCTAGGGACGCCACCGTCTTGCCACGATGGTTGTCTTGTCAGCGCCTGCGTGCCACCGCACGCCCCTAGCTGCACAGCCTCCTGCCACGTGCGCTCGGGAGGGGCCCCGGAGCGACACGTGGGTGGATGTGCTGGAGCGCGGGCGTGGAGTGGGGGCTTGCCGCGGCAAGCGCCTTGCCGCGGCCGTCGACTTGTCGCTTCCGGGAGCTTGTCGCTCGCCGGGCCTTGTCGGGGCGCGTAGCGCGCCGCGGCAAGTTCCTTGGAATGCCTCGGACGGCCTTCCCGGCAAGCGCCTCTTGCCGGGGTCTTGGGACGCTTCTGATGGCCTTCCCGGCAAGCTCCTCTTGCCGGGGTCTTGCCTTCTTCCCGGCAAGCTCCTCTTGCCGGGGTCTTGTCTTGAGTACTTTGTTCTTGAATGGTCTTCAGAGGGACCACAAGGAATCTTGGCGGTGACCTGGCAGGCCTTGCCGCGGGACGCTGCAACTGCCCATGCACAAGTTCGGGGTACAAGGGTACCCCTACTCTAGTACACCGACACTAGTGATTATGCTGTAGGTGCTGTTCTAGGGCAAAGAGTTGATAAGAAATTAAATGTTATTCACTATGCTAGTAACAATGCTCAAAGGAATTATGCTACTACTGAAAAAGAGCTTTTAGCAGTTGTATTTGCTTGTGATAAGTTCAGAGCTTATATTGTTGATTCTGAAATAACTGTTCACACTGATCATGCTTCTATTAAATATCTTATGGAAAAGAAAGATGCTAAACCTAGACTTATTAGATGGGTTCTCTTGCTACAAGAATTTGATTTGCATATTGTTGATAGAAAGGGAGCTGAGAACCCCATTGCAGACAACTTATCTAGGTTAGAAAATATTCTTGATGACCCACTACCTATTAATGGTAGCTTTCCTGATGAACAATTAAATGTTATAAGTACTTCTTGTAGTACTCCATGGTATGCTCATTATGCTAATTATATTGTTGCTAAATTTATACCACCTAGCTTCACATACCAACAAAAGAAAAAGTTTTTCTATGATTTAAGACATTACTTTTGGGATGACCCACATCTTTATAAAGAAGGAGTAGATGGTGTTATTAGACGTTGTGTACCTGAGCATGAATAGGAACGGATCCTACGCAAGTGTCACTCCGAGTCTTATGGAGGACACCACGCTGGAGATAGAACTGCACATAAGGTATTGCAATCTGGTTTTTATTGGCCTACTCTCTTCAAGGATGCCCGTAAGTTTGTCTTGTCTTGTGATGAATGTCAAAGAATTGGTAATATTAGTAGACGTCAAGAAATGCCTATGAATTACTCACTTGTTATTGAACCATTTGATGTTTGGGGCTTTGATTATATGGGACCTTTTCTGCCTCTAATGGATATACACATATTTTAGTTGCTGTTGATTACGTTACTAAGTGGGTAGAAGCTATTCCAACTAGTAGTGCTGATCATAACACTTCTATTAAAATTCTTAAAGGAAGTTATTTTCCCGAGGTTTGGAGTCCCTAGATATTTAATGACTGATGGTGGTTCACACTTTATTCATGGTGCTTTCCGTAAAATGCTTGCTAAGTATGATGTTAATCATAGAATTGCATCTCCTTATCACCCTCAGTCTAGTGGTCAAGTAGAGTTGAGCAATAGAGAGCTCAAATTAATTTTGCAAAAGACTGTTAATAGGTCTAGAAAGAATTGGTCCAAGAAACTTGATGATGCATTATGGGCTTATAGAACTGCATATAAAAATCCTATGGGTATGTCTCCGTATAAAATGGTTTATGGAAAAGCATGTCACTTACCTCTCGAACTAGAACATAAGGCATATTGGGCTATTAAAGAGCTCAACTATGATTTTAAACTTGCCGGTGAGAAGAGGTTATTTGATATTAGCTCACTTGATGAATGGAGAACCCAAGCTTATGAAAATGCCAAGTTGTTTAAAGAAAAGTTAAAAGATGGCATGACAAAAGGATACAAAAGCATGAGTTTAATGTAGGTGATTATGTATTGCTATACAACTCTCGTTTAAGATTTTTTGCAGGAAAACTTCTCTCTAAATGGGAAGGCCCCTATGTTATCGAAGAGGTCTATCGTTCCGGTGCCATAAAATCAACAACTTCGAAGGCACAAATCCGAAGGTGGTAAACGGTCAAAGAATAAACATTATATCTCAGGTAATCCCATAAATGTTGAAACCAATATTATTGAAACCGTAACCCCGGAGGAATACATAAGGGACACTTTCCGGAACGTTTCAGACTCCGAAAAGGAATAGGTATGTGGTACGGTAAGTAAACCGACTCCAAAACAATTTTAAGGCAATATTTCTCCGTTTTGGAATATTTAGAAAAATAGAAAAATAAGTAGCAGTCCGGGAAGGACACGAGGGCCCCACGAGGGTGGTGGGCGCGCCCTACCCCTGGGCGCGCCCCCCTACCTCGTGAGCACCTCGTGTGCCTTCCGGACTCCGTTTTCTTGCACGATACGTATTTTGGTCGGTAAAAATTCATTATATATTCTCCCTAAGGTTTTGACTCCCGTATCACGCAATTATTCTCTGTTCTTGTTTCGAGCTGTTTTTCTGACAGATCTAGATTATCATGACGTCCCCAAGTGCTTCCAAGGACAAGTTCTTCGAGAAGGTCATCAACCCTTACCTCGCGGAGGTGCTGCGACACCCTCAAACCATTGAGATGCGTGATGGGTTGTTGCACATCCGCGATGTGAGGGACCAAAGGGAACCGGAAGCATGGAGACGAGGCTCGAAGCAATGGAGCAACAAGTTTTCAAGTGCCAGGGGATGGTGGAGCGTGGAATCAACGCTAGCCACACGATGCTCGCGGAGTTCACTAACAACTACAAGCCGGATGCCAAGAACACCGAGGAGGCCATCTTCAAGCTATATGAGAAGATCGAGCACCTCCAAGCCCAAATCTATGACCTGCAAAACCAAAACTGTGAGTATGAATATAGATTCAAAAGAATGAGTTTGGCTGCAGATTCGAGGATTCCGGAGACTCGATCATCCTTCTATGATGGTGAACCTATGCCTTGGAAGATGGATGACAAGCTGCATCATCAACAACACCTCCACCTTCTTCACCGACAAAGGAGATATAATCACATGGGTATGGGCACTCCCCTTGGCAACTGCCAAGCTTGGGGGAGGTGCCCCGGTATCGTATCACAATCACAACTCCTATCTTTACCGTTTTTCTTAGTTCGATCCTATTAGTAGTATCTTGATCTAGTAGAATAAAGTTTATGGCATGATCTAGTTTTGAGTTTGCTTTATGATCTCTCTTTGTAATCGAGTCCGTGAGCTATATATAATAAAGATTAGTGTTGAGTCAAGGGCTTGATTATTTTGCCATGATCTTGGGTGAATAAAAGAAAAGAGAAAAGAATAAAAAGAAACAAAAAGTTCATATTGATCTTATTGAGAGTAATGACTTCACATAGAAAGAGTATGATGATTAAAAGTTGTTGGGAGTTGGCAGACATAGCTTTGGTCATTGTTGCAATTAATAGGAAGTAATAAGGAAAGAGAGGTTTTCACATATAGATATATTATCATTGACATCTTTTATGATTGGGAGCACTCATTAAAATATGACATGCTAAAGAGTTGATGTTGGACAAGGAAGACAACGTAATGAGTTATGTCTTTCTTATATCTGAGATAAAGTATGTTGTCATGGATCCTCTAACTTGTTGAGCTTGCCTTTCCCCCTCATGCTAGCCAAATTCTTAGCACCAAGTAGAAATACTACTTGTGCTTCCAAATACCCTTAAACCAGTTTTGCCATGAGAGTCCACCATATCTACCTATGGATTGAGTAAGATCCTTCAAGTAAGTTGTCATCGGTGCAAAGCAATAAAAATTGCTCTAAATATGTATGATTGATTGGTGTGGGAGAAATAAGCTTTATACGATCTTGTGATGTGGAAGTAATAAAAGCGACGGACTGCATAATAAAGGTTCATATCACAAGGGGCAATATAAAGTGACGTTCTTTCGCATTGAGATTTTATGCATCCAACCATAAAAGCGCATGGCAACCTCTGCTTCCCTCTGCGAAGGGCCTATCCTTTATTATTATCTTCTACCTTATGCAAGAGTCATGGTGATCTTCACCTTTTCTTTTTCATTTTATCCTTTGGCAAGCTCAGCATGTTGGAAAGAACATGATATATATATATATATATCTAATTGGATGTAGGGGAGCATGAACCATTATTGTTGACATTACCCTTGAGGTAAAAGGTTGTGGGGCAAAACTATAAGCCCCTATCTTTCTCTGTGTCCGATTAAAACTCCATAACCACAAGTATCGCGTGAGTGTTAGCAATTATGGAGGACTAAATGATAGTTGAGTATGTGGACTTGCTTTTTAGCTCTGACATAGACTCTTTCCGATGTTATGATAAATTGCAATTGCTTCAATGACTGAGATTATAGTTTGTCGGAGCCCAATAAGGTTTATGATTTATACTTTTGCATTGTGAATAGATCATCACTTGAACATAAGTAATCATATGACAAAATCTATATATGTTGCTGTTATGAGAATAATCATGATGCCTTCATGTCTGTATTTTATTTTTTATCGACGCCTCTACCTCTAAACATGAGGACATATTTATTGTTATCGGCTTTTCGCTTGAGGACAAGCGAGGTCTAAGCTTGGGGGAGTTGATACGTCCATTTTGCATCATGCTTTTACATCGATATTTATCGCATTATGGACTGTTATTTCACTTTATATCACAATACTTATGGCCATTCTCTCTTATTTTACAAGGTTTACATAAAGGGGGAGAATGTCGACAGCTGGAATTCTGGTCTGGAAAAGGAGAAAATATTAGAGACCTATTCTGCGCAACTCCAAAAGTCCTGAAACTACACGGAATGTCTTAGAAGAAATAAAGAAAAATCCACGCCAAAGATGAAGGCCAGGGGGCCCACACCCTGCTCACGAGGGTGGGGGGCGCCCCCCCTAGGGCGCCCCCTACCTCGTGGGCCCCCTGGTGGCTCTCCGATGCCCATCTTCTCCTATATGAGGTCTTTCGATGTGAAAAAAATAAGAAGAAACTTTTCGGGACGAGACTCCGCCGCCACGAGGCGGAACCTTGGCGGATCCAATCTAGAGCTCCGGCAGAGCTGTTCTGCCGGGGAAACTTCCCTCCAGGAGGGGGAAATCATCACCATCGTCATCACCAATGCTCCTCTCATCGGGAGAGGGCAATCTCCATCAACATCTTCACCAGCACCATCTCATCTCCAAACCCTAGTTCATCTCTTGTATCCAATTCTTGTCTCAAAGTCCGGGATTGGTGCTAGTAGGTTGCTAGTAGTGTTGATTACTCCTTGTAGTTGATGCTAGTTGGTTTATTTGGTGGAAGATCATATGTTCAGATCCTATATGCATATTATTACTCCTCTCATTATGAACATGAATATGCTTTGTGAGTAATTACGTTCGTTCCTGAGGACAAGGGAGAAGTCTTGCTATGAGTAGTCATGTGAATTTGGTATTCGTTTGATATTTTGATAAGATGTATGTTGTCTAGCCTCTAGTGGTGTTATGTGAACGTCGACTACATAACACTTCACCATTATTTGGGCCTAGAGGAAGGCATTGGGAAGTAATAAGTAGATGATGGGTTGCTAGAGTGACAGAAGCTTAAACCCTAGTTTATGCGTTGCTTTCGTAAGGGGCTGATTTGGATCCATATGTTTCATGCTATGGTTAGGTTTACCTTAATACTTTTGTTGTAGTTGCGGATGCTTGCAATAGAGGTTAATCATAAGTGGGATGCTTGTTCAAGTAAGAACAACACCCAAGCACTGGTCCACCCACATATCAAATTATCAAAGTATCAAACGCGAATCATACGAACGTGATGAAAACTAGCTTGACGACATTCCCATGTGTCCTCAGGAGCGCTTTTCCTATTATAAGAGTTTGTTCCGGCTTGTCCTTTGCTACAAAAGGATTGGGCCATCTTGCTGCACTTTATTTACTTTTGTTACTTGTTGCTCGTTACAATTTATCCCGTCACAAAACTATCTGTTACGACTTATTTCAGTACTTGCAGAGAATACCTTGCTGAAAACCGCTTATCATTTCCTTCTGCTCCTCGTTGGGTTCGACACTCTTACTTATCAAAAGGACTACGATAGATCCCCTATACTTGTGGTCATCACCGGTGTCCGAGGAAGAGTCCGGCTTGGTGATGGACGCCGGTGACGCTGCTTCCTCCGGCTCTCCCATAATGGGCCTAGTGGCCACAGATAGTCCGGCGGGTTTAGAAATTTCATCTTCG
>NW_024113126.1:0-12805 GCF_003073215.2 Triticum urartu | reverse complement strand
GACAGGGCTGGCCCCTACTCCTAAGCATAAGTCTTTAGGGACTCGAAAACCTCGCCGAACAGCGACCAGTCTCTCGCCTTATCATGACAGTCAGTTTTAGCTTTCTCTACTGAGGTGCTGAACCCAGCAGAACCGGGGCACAATCGCAGTAGTTCTCCTAGCGCTACCTTAGCCGATAGAGCGGAACGTAAGGTACCAAAACATAGGAGCCAACCCAACATTTGACCAAAGACATGATTCGGAGCTGATGCATATAATGCTATAAGTTCGGGGTGCCGCACTTGTGAAAGTGTTCGGACTTTTCACACCGCATTGTGGGGTACGTAAGCCCCTGGTGTATTGGCCGTACCAGAGTGTACGGTTGCAAGGCGTCATTAATGAACACATAGATATATATATATATAACAAGAAATGCAATAATAGTCGTAATGTCATGCATTGTTTATTAAAAAATTGCGTTAAAGCAGAGTGATACAGATAGTGCGATAAGCAAAGAGTAGGACTATGTCCCTTCCAAGGGCAAGCTGAGGAATGATATTAAATTGAATATTTCACTCGTTACTGTAATCAACCTGGGAATTCCGTGGTATGACGTAGCTGTCTGCCTCCTTGGTTGCTGCATCATGTGTTCGGCAATAGTGCTGCCGGACAGTGTTTCCAGAGATTAAGGTCCTGAAAGAAAAAGAAAAATAACCAAACGGGAAGCCCCTAGTGCGGTTTAGGCCGCGTCTTGGGGCGTGCCGCAGTTGTGCCCCCCTCCCCACCTGTGCCCATGGTATTTTTAATGCGTAATTATGTACGCGCGGCACGAGTTTCGCCGCTGGGCTGGGATTGGGGTGGCCGCCGTATTGCTACGCGCAGATCGCGCCAGGTCTATTTGCCGATTGCCCCGAGCGCGCTTGAAGGTGTCCGGCTGTGAAGTGCCGAACTGGTTGATTGCCTTGAGAGGCTGCTTTGCGTTTCTGCTGCGAGGGCTGCGGTGTGCTCCTCTGTTCGGAGAGAGCGCTCTGTGTTTCCATTGACTGTAATAACTCCGCGAGGTCCTGGCATCTTGAGCTTGAGGTATGCATAATGCGGTACCGCATTGAATCTAGCAAATGTGGTTCGCCCGAGCAGCGCGTGATAACCACTGCAACGAAAGATTAACTCTTCTCTTCGAAGTTATCCGGGGATCCGAAACCACTTCAATTGAGCCTGTGCAATGGGCCTCTACGCCTGGAATGACGCCTTTAAAGGTCGTTTTGTGGGTTTGATCCTTGAGGGGTCTATACCCATTTTGCATGTGTCCTGATAAAGCAGGTTCAGGCTGCCGCCGTCCATAAGGACTCGAGTGAGGTGAAATCCGTCGATGATTGGGTCTAAGACCAGTGCGGACGAATCCGCCGTGACGGATACTAGTGGGGTGGTCCCTGCGATCGAAGGTGATCGGACAGGAGGACCAAGGGTTGAACTTTGGGGCGACTGGCTCCAACGCATATACGTCCCTGAGCGCACGCTTCCGCTCCCTCTTGGGGATGTGGGTTGCGTATATCATGTTCACCGTCCGCACTTGCGGGGGAAACCTCTTCTGTCCCCAGTGTGCGGCTGCCGGGGCTCCTCCTCGTCATCGCTATGCAGCCCCTTGTCCTTGTTTTCGGCATTAACTTGCCGGCCTGCTTGAACACCCAACAATCCCTGTTGGTGTGATTGGCTGGCTTGTCGGGGTGCCGTGTATTTGACACGAGCGATCGAGTATACGGTCCAAACTGGACCCGGACTTTTGAATGGCTTTTTCCGCTGACCGGGTTTAGAGCCTTTGAATCCGGCATTGACTGCCGTATCCTCGGTATTGTCGCTGTTAATGCGGCGCTTATGTTTTTGCGACGTGACCTTGCCATCCTTGGTATCCGAAGTACCATGGTTCTTTGATATGTTATTGACTGCGAGCCAGCCAGCTGTCTTCTCCCGCGCAAAAGCGAGTCATGAGTGTCGTGAGGGCTGCCATAGAGCCCGCGTTGCCCGACCAATGTCGCGCCACTCGGCCTCAAATGGGGCGTGAAAAGCCCGGAGCCCCCGCCGGGGGACGTGATGTTCCGCGCAAAACGTCTGAAAGCTTAATCGGTTCAGAACACAGTTCACTGCCTCAACAGTCCATGAATCGATGTCTGATCTCTCACAAAGGTTCCTGGAGAGTATATTGCCAAGACCAAAATTAAAACGTGTGCCAGATGAGGAGGATCTTGGCCTATGCCCACAGTAAATAAGCGCCGCACGACCCTTCACAACGAAAATGGGTGCCTAATTAGCTGAGTCGTCTCAGGTGTAAGTGATTTGTGGGTGAGCGCACGCCTGTGAGCGTATGTTGGTTTGGTATCAAATCCAGCACACCCAGGCCTTGATTACAAAATCACGTTGGAGGCATATGCCCGAATGTTAGGGAGCAAAGAAGACGTTGATGCACAACGATCAACTCAAACATAGACGCCGGATCGCACACACTTGTCAGTTTATATCACGTGGGGGGCGTGTGCGATGTTACACCAACGATAGCTGGTATTGCGACCAAAGAGAGAACATATCATAGCTAACCCTTCTGAGAATCCGTGAACGCAATGCCGTAATATGGGAACTTGGGGGGATTCGCTAGATCGTATCTATCCAATCATAGCCATTTAGCCTCCTCTCGTGTGATTCATCTGCAATGCCAGCACTCGTCGCAGCTCCATGTCCACTTGCGGGGCCGTTCCTAATTTGTCACAGATAGGCGTGGAATGTGGACCCGGGACCAAAGAAACCACTACGGCGAAGTTCAAATCTACCCTCGTTGATCCACGGTCCCTTGTGCCAAACGCGACATAGCTGATGTCGACCGAAAGGAGACATAACCTTTCCGGGTGCACCTCGGCCTACCTGTAGCAACAAGCTGCTTCAACTCATCGAGTCAGATCCCGAGTTGCGCACCCAGGTCAGAACTCGTTCAACGATCATCTGGATGGCGAATCATCGACCACGCATCTGAGGCTCAGTAAGGTATGCAAAATGCGGCGTGACAGTGCAAGAGCACAAGCCGGGTTTACAAAGGGAGTGAGGTCAGATAAGCATCCAGGCTGCATAAGCCCGCCGTTCTAAAGGACCAATCACCGTGCAATGTGAATGCGGGTTACCTCTAGACCCACGCTTACTCGAGTCGAATAACAGTCTTTGAGCCAAGACCAGACTCTACCGTTACATAACCAACGGCGAGCGAGAGACGAAATGAGGTTCCAAAACCTGTCAAGGTTGGGCCAACACTGTGCGACATCAGCTCAATGGGAACCACACAATCCGTGGCTCGGCAATACTTTCACCCTGTGAAGTATATATTCATCCGCACAGACCATCATCATACAGTGGCAATCATACTTATTGCACATCATAGCTGCATCACATATGTATAAGATATGCATTGGCGGCGGGGGGCGGAGCGCGGCAGGAGGCGGCGGGGGGGGGGGGGCCGGCTCATATATATTGCAAGGAACCGGCGTTTCAAACCGGTCATACTATCTATATCAACTCTTAATAGCCAACACCTGGCTGGATTATAATAGGTGTGATCAAGTAACCGGAAGGCCCGGGACTATTACGGCGAAAGGTCCTTTCAAAATGCTTAGCGCAATGGGCATTGATATGTATCAAATGCGGAGATCCTTTGCAGTTTTCGTGACTGCTCTGAGAGTGGAAAGGATAGTCCGCGTGCAGTCGCGTCACCGGCTTCTCCTGACCCCGGAGATCCTCGCCGGTCTACATTATTCTCAAGCTACGGACACATCATTTACGATCAAGATAGGTGCATCCGACATGGCGCACTCGCCAGACATGCACCATGGCATCGTTGAGTAGTGCTATGCAAAGGTTGACAAGTGTTTTTGCTGCATGCTCCCTATTCCCGAAAAGCCACAAACCGACTCATCACTAGTGAATTGAGCGCGACCCTTGGCGTACCACTAAATCTTAGCTCCTCTCTCACAATACCCACTCCGATCACACAATCATTCAATCCGTTCGATTATTATTGACATGGTGTCCAGCGTAAGCTCCCGAGAGTTGCTAGACATAGTCCCGAGTCAACAACTAACAGCTACACAAATAACCTGTGCTTAGCGAACTTATGGGTGTCAAGCCCGAGGATGGGTGAGCGGAGTCCTGGATACGACGGTGGGTATGGCCGGACCAGCCGGACTATCTCCATTGCCGGACTGTAGACTATGAAGATACAGCAAATCGTATGTAGAAGAGCTTTTCGTCTCGTTGCTCCGGATTTGCGTTCATTCCGCAATACCACGATTGGCGGGTTAATTTGGTCAAGCTATCCCCATCTGTTGGCCACAATTTAACTACGGGAACCGGCCAAGTTCGGTGACTCTCTCCCTGTACCAATATTGTAAAGAGCACGACCGTCTGTGGTAATCGACCCTTCCTAAACCCTACGTTGACCATGCAGGTGGATGTTCGCCGAAGGCGAGTTGCTCTAAGGATAAAACACGAAGCAGGTTTCAATATCCAAGGTCCCGGCGAGGCAGGGAACAATAGCAACCGCGCACCACAAGATACGACCGAATCTAGCCGCATAGGTAGCTCTAGGCGTTTAGCCCTCTCTACTCAGTCGTGGTAAGGGGGGCGCGGGGCTACTCGTAATGTGTCTCGGAATATCAAGTGAAAAAGAGTCCGCACCTTGGAGTCACGGGCTGCGCAGAGGGTTAGGCTGGTGTTCGGCTCGATCGCCGTCGTGAGACTGCAGCCCCTGAGGCGGTGTCTAACCACCCATCCTCGACTGGCGCAGTTGGCTCCGAGCTAAGGGTCAGAGCTGATGCGGGCGCAGCCTCTGGGGTACTGTTCGGCGGCAGAGCTAGGTCATACCCATCGCGACAGTGCGGCGCGCCCGGCTGTGGCTTGAATCCGTCGAAGATCAAGTCTCCGCGGATGTCGGCCGTGTAGTTCAAACTTCCAAATCTGACCTGATGGCCAGGGGCGTAGCTTTCAATCTGCTCCAGATGGCCAAGCGAATTAGCCCGCAAGCAAAGCCGCCGAATATCGAAGATCTGTCCGAGGGAGACATGTGATGTCTTCATCACAGAGTTGCCGCCGTCGTCAGTGCTGCCTACATTCGACGGAGTAGTAACGAGTTAAGTGGACAGCCAACAGAGCGAGAACTCTCAATTGAATAGCGCACCTAACGTCGGTGATCAAAACACGATCTGGGTTCATCGCCGTTAGGCTCGATGGCTCCGCCATCATCAATAACGATCTCCCACGTTCCGACAGATCTTCGTATTCGAAGGCTTTGCACTGCGGGCTAATTCGCTTGGCCATCTGGAGCAGATTGAAAGCTACGCCCCTGTCCATCAGGTCAGATTTGGAAGTTTGAACTACACGGCCGACATCCGCGGAGACTTGATCTTCGACGGATTCGAGCCACAGCGGGCCGCCGCACTGTCGATGGGTATGACCTAGCTCTCGCCGAACAGTACCCCAGAGGCTGCGCCCGCATCAGCTCCGACCCTTAGCTCGGAGCCAACTGCGCCAGTCGAGGACGGGTGGTTAGACACCACCTCAGGGGCTGCAGTCTCAACGGCGATCGAGCCGAACACCAGCCTAAACCTCTGCGCAGCCCGTGACTCCAAGGTGCCGGACTCTTTTCCGGACTCCGAACCATCCGCGCCCCTGCCAATCGAATCCGATTGGGCGCCGATCATGGAATTCACCGCCGCGGATATCTTTCAGCACTCGCCCTTCGGCGACATCTGAATTCACTAAGGTCTCTCTCTTTGTCAGGAGAGCCCTGGCCGGATTATGGCCAACAGGATTGGGATGCGGACGACGAAGAAATTCGATGCCCACCCACCACCCACTTCGTAGCCACTTCGATGATTTAACCGACATGCTCGACTTCGACTCCGAAGACATCGACGGTATGGACGACGATGTAGGAGACGAACATGAACCAGCACCTATAGGGCACTGGAAAGCCACCTCGTCATATGACATATACATGGTGGATACACCCAAAGAAGGCAATGGCGACGGGATAGCGGAGGATGACCCCTCCAAGAAGCAACCCAAACGCCGACGTCAGCGGCGCCGCTCTAAGTCCCGCCAAAGCAAAAGTGGTGATACCGGCACAGGAGATAATAACACTCCGGATAGTGCCGAAGAAAACAACAAACCCCTCCAGCAAGATTTAGAGCAGGAGGATGGAGGAGCCAGCTCTCCTGAGAGAGCGGCAGACGGAGAGGAGGAGGATGACAATCACATGCCCCCTCCGAAGACGAGGCAAGCCTCGGCGACGATGAATTCGCCGTACCAGAGGATCCCGTCGAACAAGAGCGCTTCAAGCGCCGGCTTATGGCCACGGCAAATAGCCTGAAGAAAAAGCAGCAGCAGCTTCAAGCTGATCAAGATCTGCTAGCTGACAAATGGACTGAAGTCCTCGCGGCCGAGGAATATAAACTCGAGCGCCCCTCCAAGAGTTACCCAAGGCGCAGGTTACTACCCCGACTGGAGGAAGAAGCGTATGATACGGCTGATCGGCCACCTCGTGGCCGCGATAGAGAGGCATTCCAGCCAAAAGCTCAGCCTCCACCCCAACGCCATTCAAATAAAAAGGCATGGGGAGATACGCCAGACCTGCGAGACATATTGGAGGACAAGGCAAAGCATTCAAGATCGATCTACGGATCACGAGGGCGCACCACTCTGCGAGACGACAAACGTCACGCCGGATACAGTAAAAGCAAATCCGGCCGGGCCGAACACAGCGGGCAAGACCCATTCGAGCTGCGTCGATATAGCCCAATACAGAGGCGCCGCACACCCCTTATGCTTCACAGACGAAGTAATGGAACATCAATTCCCAGAAGGTTTCAAACCTGTAAATATTGAATCATACGACGGCACAACAGATCCCGCAGTATGGATTGAGGACTTCCTCCTCCACATCCACATGGCCCGCGGTGATGACTTACACGCCATCAAATACCTCCCACTAAAGCTCAAAGGACCAGCGCGGCATTGGCTTAACAGCTTGCCAGCGGACTCCATTAGCTGTTGGGAAGATCTGGAAGCCGCATTCCTCGACAACTTTCAGGGCACTTATGTGCGACCACCAGACGCCGATGATTTGAGCCACATAATTCAGCAGCCAGAAGAGTCGGCCAGGCAATTCTGGACTCGGTTCCTTACAAAGAAAAATCAAATCGTCGACTGTCCGGATGCGGAGGCCTTAGCGGCTTGCAAAACATCCGAGACGAGTGGCTAGCCCGGCACCTTGGTCAGGAAAAGCCGAAATCTATGGCAGCTCTCACGACGCTCATGACCCGCTTTTGTGCGGAGAAGACAGCTGGCTGGCTCGCAGTAATAACATATCAAAGAACCATGGTACCTCAGATACCAAGGACGGCAATAGCAGGTCACGTCGCAACAAGCATAAGCGCCGCATTAACAGCGAAAATACTGAGGATACGACAGTCAATGCCGGATTCAAAGGCTCTAAACCCGGTCAGCGGAAAAAGCCATTCAAACAAAGTACACCGGGTCCGTCCAGCTTGGACCGTATACTCGATCGCTCGTGTCAAATACACGGCACCCCAGACAAGCCAGCCAATCACACCAACAGGGATTGTTGGGTGTTCAAGCAGGCCGGCAAGTTAATTGCCGAAAACAAGGACAAGGGGCCGCATAGCGATGACGAGGAGGAGCCCCGGCAGCCACACACCGAGGACAGAAGAGGTTTCCCCCGCAAGTGCGGACGGTGAACATGATATACGCAACCCACATCCCCAAGAGGGAGCGGAAGCGTGCGCTCAGGGACGTATATGCGTTGGAGCCAGTCGCCCCAAAGTTCAACCCTTGGTCCTCCTGTCCGATCACCTTCGATCGCAGGGACCACCCCACTAGTATCCGTCATGGCGGATTCGCCGCACTGGTCCTAGACCCAATCATCGACGGATTTCACCTCACTCGAGTCCTTATGGACGGCGGCAGCAGCCTGAACCTGCTTTATCAGGACACAAGTGCGCAAAATGGGTATAGACCCCTCAAGGATCAAACCCACAAAAACGACCTTTAAGGGCGTCATTCCAGGTGTAGAGGCCCATTGCACAGGCTCAATTACACTGGAAGTGGTCTTCGGATCCCCGGATAACTTCCGAAGCGAAGAGTTAATCTTCGATATAGTCCCGTTCCGCAGTGGTTATCACGCGCTGCTCGGGCGAACCGCATTTGCTAGATTCAATGCGGTACCGCATTATGCATACCTCAAGCTCAAGATGCCAGGACCTCGCGGAGTTATTACAGTCAATGGAAACACAGAGCGCTCTCTCCGAACAGAGGAGCACACCGCAGCCCTCGCAGCAGAAACGCAAAGCAGCCTCTCAAGGCAATCAACCAGTTCGGCGCTTCACAGCCCGGACACCTTCAAGCGCGCTCGGGGCAATCGGCAAATAGACCGCCTGGCGCGATCTGAGCTCGCGTAGCAATACGGCGGCCACCCCAATCCCAGCCCAGCGCGAAACTCGTGCCGCGCGTACATAATTACGCATTAAAAATACCATGGGCACAGGTGGGGAGGGGGGCACAACTGCGGCACGCCCCAAGACGCGGCCTAAACCGCACTAGGGGCTTCCCGTTCGGTTATTTTTCTTTTTCTTTCAGGACCTTAATCTCTGGAAACACTGTCCGGCAGCACTATTGCCGAACACATGATGCAGCAACCAAGGAGGCAGACAAGCTACGTTATACCACGGAATTCCCAGGTTGATTACAGTAACGAGTGAAATATTCAATTTAATATCATTCCTCAGCTTGCCCTTGGAAGGGACATAGTCCTACTCTTTGCTTATCGCACTATCTGTATCACTCTGCTTTAACGCAATTTTTTAATAAACAATGCATGACATTACGACTATTATTGCATTCTTGTATATATATATATCTATGTGTTCATTAATGACGCCTTGCAACCGTACACTCTGGTACGGCCAATACACCAGGGGCTTACGTACCCCACAATGCGGTGTGAAAAGTCCGAACACTTTCACAAGTGCGGCACCCCGAACTTATAGCATTATATGCATCAGCTCCGAATCATGTCTTTGGTCAAATGTTGGGTTTGCCCGGCTCCTATGTTTTGGTACCTTACGTTCCGCTCTATCGGCTAAGGTAGCGCTAGGAGAACTACTGCGATTGTGCCCCGGTTCTGCTGGGTTCAGCACCTCAGTAGAGAAAGCTAAAACTGACTGTCATGATAAGGCGAGAGACTGGTCGCTGTTCGGCGAGGTTTTCGAGTCCCTAAAGACTTATGCCGCTTAGAGCGGAGGGGCCGGCCCTGTCCGGCTTAAAGGCGTGTATCGCGCCCCCGAATTCGGCCTTCCGAATACCAGGGGCTTCACCGAAATTTAAAATTATAGAATTCTATGGCTAAGTGAGAGTGATAAAGCATTATTAGTCCGGTTGCCTTGTTCGTTGTGCTGAGCACCTCCCTCGAAGGACCCAAATATGGGAACAAGAGTGCTCAGGTTTATCCCGAACACCCCAGCACTCATGGCATGGGGGCAGAAGCCGAGGACTAGCCATCTCTCAGATTGGATAAACAGCCAAACAGAAGGTAATATTTTAAATTCACACAAGCGTTGCATAGCGCATATGAAACAAGTTTTCATCATACAGGATCACACGAGCAAGTTTACTCAAATATTACATCCTTTGAACATTCGTCCGCTACAAGACGGGCACCCTTCAGGACACCCTCATAATAAATTTCGGGGGTGCGATGCTCCTTGCCCTGCGGCGGCCCTTCCTTGATCAGCTTCACAGCGTCTAGCTTGGCCCACTGCACCTTCACACGGGCGAAAGCCCGGCGTGCACCTTCGATGCAGACGGACCGCTTGACGACCTCCAGCCGTGGGCAGGCATCCACAAGCCGCCTCACCAGGCCGAAGTAGCTGTTCGGAAGGGCGTCGCCAGGCCACAGCCGGACTATAAGGCCCTTCATGGCCTGTTCGGCCGCCTTGTGCAGCTCGACCAGCTGCTTTAGCTGGTCGCTCAGAGGCATCGGGTGTTCGGTCCCAGTATACTGAGACCAGAACAGCTTCTCCGTTGAGCTTCCCTCCTCGGCCTGGTAAAACTGTGCGGCATCCGACACGCTGCGGGGCAAATCTGCAGAATGCTCCTGGAGAGCTCCGAATTCGGGTAAGTAATCGGTAATTTACTTTTACATGCTTGCTCTGCACATAGAATGCCTTACTCGCCGCTATCTTCTTCATTGCGTCGATCTCCTGGAGGGCCATCTTGGCCTCGGCCTTGGCACTCTTTGCTCTCAAGGGCCGCGGCAAGCTCAGACTCTCGCGTCTTCGAGTCAAACTCCAACGCCTCGTGCTTCGTCACGAGAGCCTGGATCTCTTGCTGCACCTTCCCACACGAGCCTCTTGTTTTCCGCTCGGTGCGCTCCTTGGCTGCTTTATCTTCGGCCTTGGTTAGCGCTGCTTCAGGGTCGCCACCTCGGTCGTGGCCCCTAGCAAACATACGATGATCCTATCATTGCAATCGCGTCCTCTTTATATACACATATCTATAGGCAGGGTATTACTTACCCCTGTTCTCCTCGAGCTGCCTCTTGGCAAGGCCGAGCTCTTTCCTGGACCCCTCGAGGTCCTGCTTTAGTACGGCGACCTCCGTAGTTAGTGCGGCGGACGCCAACAGCGAACCTGCATATGCATATTGACATACTTATATTAGACTCCTTCGATATTATTTGATCCTCTGTTCGGCTTTTCTTTGTGAACACCGAAACAAAGCATCAGGGGCTACTGCCTATGCGGTAATATTTCCATTACATTTTAAAACACTTACCTCAAAGCCTGTTAGAAGGCTGGCACAGGCTTCAGTCAATCCGTCTTTGGCAGACTGAACCTTCTGGATCACCGCACTCATGATAGTGCGGTGCTCCTCATCGATGGAAGCATGCGAAGCGCTTACCAGCAGATTGTCCGGTGCCTCTGGATGGACAGAGGTCACCGGCACAGGCATCTCGCCCCTCTTGGAAGGAGGCCGCCTGCCCGAGCCCGGAACCGCTAGAGGGTCTGGCTCGGTATTCGACTGAGGGCCGAACCTGGAGCTCTCGGGGGCCCCGTCCCCGCGGCTCCCGGAGTTCGAAAGGTCGCCTTGAGGCGCCTCCAGGACTGTCTCCCCTCGACCCGGTGCCTCTTGAGACAGCACCTCAGTGTCGTCAGCAGGATGAGGGGAGGTGGCGGTCGGAACTGGATCGCTATCCATGTCCGACGAGCCCAGGGAGCCGTCCGATGATACATCGATGCTGGTTCGCGGCGGCCTGCATAATCATGTTCGGCGTTAGGGAAAGCAGTGCGACAAAATAATGCTATGAGTTATTCTGGTATCCGAATACTTACGATCTCCCCGGGGGCTTGGCCCGGGGCAACCACTCGTCCTCACCCTCGTCGGCGGCGGTGGAACTGTCCGGAAGGAGATTCCTCCCCTTCTTGGACCCTTCGGCCTCCCCAGTTGGGGCGGCCTTCCTTTTCTTGTCTCCCCCGCCTGGAGGGGGAGCATCTTATTCTTCCTCCTCGTCTTCAGGGGAAGAGTGTGCCGCCGAGTTATCGGATGATGAGTCCGATAACACCTGGCGTCGGGAACTCTTTCGGGCTCCCTTGGCCTTCTTGGCCTTCTCCGGCACCTTGTAAGGAGCCGGAGCCAGCATCTCCATCAGGAGAGCATTCGCAGTGTCTTCGGGCAAAGGGGCCGGACAGTTAATCTGCCCCGACATCTCCACCCAGTCCTATCAAAGGCATGGAGATTAGACCCCGCGCATAATTAAGCTAGGGAAAATAAATGTCCTACGGGACGTATTGAACTCACCGAACGCGCTAGACGCTTTGCGCTTAGTCCGCGGTCCTCAGCGAGAGAAGGGGGGGACCTCGGCGCCCTTGAACAACACCTTCTAGACGTCCTTGTGCGTCATATCGAAGAGCTCGCTCAAAGTCTGGTGCTAGGCCGGGTCGAACTCCCACAAGGTAAAATCCCGTTGTTGACACGGGAGGATCCGACGGATGAGCATAACTTGGACTATGTTGACAAGCTTGAGCTTCTTGCTCGCCATACTCCGGATACATTTCTGGAGTAAATCCAGCTCCACCGATGAACCCCACGACAAGCCCTTCTCTTTCTAGGAAGTGAGCCGTGTTGGGAATCCGGATCGAAACTCAGGGGCTGCCGCCCATTTGGCGTCGCGCGGCTCGGTGATGTAGAACCACGCCGATTGCCATCCCTTTATTATCTCCACGAAGGAGCCTTCGAGCCATATGACGTTGGGTATCTTGCCCACCATGGCTCCGCCGCATTCTGCTTGTTGGCCTCGTACTACCTTCGGCTTGATATTGAAGGTCTGTAACCACATGCCGTAGTGGGGCCGGATGCGGAGGAAAGCCTCACACACAACGATGAACGCCGAAATGTTGAGGATGAAGTTCAGGGCCAGATCATGAAAGTCCAGCCCGTAGTAGAACATGAGACCACAGACGAATGGATGGAGGGGAAACCCTAGTCCTCGGAGGAAGTGGTGAAGGAAAACTACCCTCTCGTGAGGTTTCGCGGTAGGAACGATCTGCCCCACAGCGGGCAGCCGATGCGCGATGTTCGCGGCTAAGTATCCGGCTCCGCACAACTTTTTGATGTCTCCCTCCGTGACAGAGGAGACCATCCACCTGCCTCCTGCTCCGGACATGATTGGAGAAGGTCAAGGTGGGAAGTGCGGACTTGGGCGCTAGAGCTCGAGTGT
>NW_024113125.1:0-18281 GCF_003073215.2 Triticum urartu | reverse complement strand
AGAGAAACGTACTTGACGTGCTTCTGAAGAAGATTTGAGAGAGGCTTCGCGATCTTGGAAAAGTTTTCAACGAATCTTCGGCAATAGCTTGCGAGACCGAGAAAACTGCGGAGTTGCTTCACATTCTGAGGAGGTTCCCAATTCACAATTGCGGATACCTTCTCGGGATTCACGGAAATGCCCTTGGCAGAGATGATATGACCAAGATAAAGAACCTCATCGAGCCAAAATTCACACTTGGAGAACTTGGCGTAGAACTGATGTTCCCTGAGCTTATCGAGAACCAAACGCAAGTGCTTGGCATGATCTTCCTTGTTCTTGGAGAAAACCAGAATGTCATCGAGATAGACCAAAACGAAGTCATTGGTGTAGGCGTTGAAGATGAAGTTCATCATGCGAGAGAACGTCGGAGGAGCGTTGGCGAGGCCAAAAGACATGACAGTGTATTCATATGAACCAAAGCTTGTTCTGAATGCTGTCTTGGGAATATCTTCTTCACGAATGCGAATCTGGTGATAACCCATACGGAGATCAAGCTTGGAGAATACTTGGGCACCTTTGAGTTGTTCGAACAGCTCATTGATGTTGGGAAGTGGGTATTTGTTCTTGATGGTCTTCTTGTTCACTGGACGGTAATCAACACAAAGTCGGTCCGTTCCATCCTTCTTCTTCACAAAAAGAACACCACAACCCCACGGAGAAGAACTAGGCCGGATGAGACCCATCTCTTGCTCATCGAGTTGCTTCTTCAGCTCCTTCAACTCTTCAGGTCCGAGCTTGTAAGGACGTTTGCACACAGGTTCCGTGCCAGGCTCAAGTTCAATAACGAATTCAACTGGCCGGTGCGGAGGCATTCCTGGAAGCTCTTCTGGAAAGACGTCTTGATATTCGCAAACGACTGGAATTTCGAGATGCATCCAGTTCACCCTTCTCATTGAGAGAAAATGACGGATGGTATTATCCCGAGCGGCAAAGACAATTACATCCTCAGACGAATGAGTCAATTGAATCTGCCTGGCTGCACAATCAAGCTGAGCCTTGTGCTTAGAAAGCCAATCCATTCCGAGAATAAGATCAATATCCGAGTTACCAAGAACCATTGGAGAAGCCAAGAAACTTGAAATCACCCATCATGATAGAAACATCCGGACTATTGAAGTAGCCCTCATAGACTTAGCCGGAGAAACCACTCCCATAGGTTTACCCAACATTTGTGAAACGAAGTCATGCTTGGAAACAAATGATCTTGACATGAAACAATGCGATGCACCAGAGTCAAAAAGAACTTTTGCTGGAAAAGAGTTAACTGGAAAGTTACCCATGATCACATCTGATGAGTCCTCTGCCTGAGCTGCATTCATCAAATTGACCTTGGTGCTTGGGGTTATGCTTGACCACAGCTGTACTTGCCGATCTCACAGGAGGAGGAGGAAGGAGGAGACGCCTCTGGTTGAAACACTTGTTGGCATAGTGACCCTTCTGTTGGCACTTGTTGCACGTGACCTCTGAAAGCGGACGGTGATACGGAGCACTCGATCTTGGAGCTTGAGACGAAGTCTTGTTCTGAAAGCCAGGGTTGGGTGGGTGGGAAGAACCACTGCCACCTTTGCTCTTCTGCTGATACGGCTGACGAGAACGGAGGAGGAGGAAGCCAAAACTTCTGCTGCTTGGCCACTTGAGTAGAGGAAGAAGGAGTAACATCTCTGACTCGCTTCATGAAGCATCACACCTCAACTGAGCAGCCTCTTGCTTCAGTGCCATGTTGTAGAACTCATCGTATCTCAAGGGCTAAACGAAGAACAAGAGAGCTGAATATCTTCTCTGAGACCACCCCTGAACTGATATATCATGCTCTTCTCATCAGGCACGTCCTGCTTGGCAAAGCGGGCAAGCTTCTGGAACAATTTGTTGTAGTCATATACAGACAAAGTGCCTTGCTTCAGATTGCGGAATTCCTCACGCTTGCTTTCAACCACGCTCTGCGGAATATGATGAGCTCGGAAATCTCGACGGAAATCATCCCAAGTGATAACACGTCCACCTCTGGAATCCTTGTACTGCTGGAACCATTCTGCAGCTTGATCTTTGAGTTGGAAGGAAGCGAACTTGACAAAGTCCTCAGGCCTGACGTTACTGCATTCGAAATGCTTACACAGATCCACAAGCCAATCGTCAGCATCGGTTGCCTCAACACAATTGCTGAAAGTCTTTGGCCCGTTAGCAAGGAACTGGTTGAGTGTAGCAAAGTGACTCTGATTGCTGCCTTGATTCCCTTGACTGCCTTGATTGCGCTCTTGGAGAATTTGCATGATCAGCTGAGTGTTTGCATTGGTTGCGGCCATCACAGCTTGCCATGCCTCTGGAGGAGGTGGAGGCGGTGGCGGATCTTGATTCTGGTTCTGACTGGTGCTCTTAGCGGGAGCCATCCTGAAGAGGTTGACCACCGTTAGCACATAGACAGATAAATATTGAAGCTGAATCCAATGGAATGAAAATTGCAACATAAAGTCTTCACATCCGAACAAAATGAACGAATGTATTTCTCTTCAAATGGTCACATATCCATAATTGAGAAGCCACGTAGAATTAAGGTAGAGAAATAAATCAACAAGGTACGGATCAAGAACGAATAATCGGTAAGAAATCCCAACTCAAACCAATATCCGTGGAAGAAGAACTAGAGCTACTAGAATTCCCACCTATGAAACTCCCGAACTTTTCCGGTTATGCAATCAGGTGTTGGGGATACAGGGGAAGCATAATATCTCACCCAAACTAGCAAATCCTACATCCAGCTGTATCCATCCTTCAACACATAACCAAGAAAACTTCGGAAAACATCTACCTCAACCTTCGAAAAGCATCCGTTATACAAGTTATGGCAATACTCCCGAACTCCCGCCCCAGTACTGGGTGGCGTCGAGGTTATCTCACCAACGAACTGCATAAAAGAGATTTTCGATGTCGGCGAACATATCTCAAGTATTCCAGAATTGCAACGATAAAATTATGATGACAACACCTCAGAGCTCAACTCCCCGGGACACTTCCACTAAACCCCTGACAGGAGGCACCAAGACAGTATTCTCATCATAAGCCATCGGAACAAATCCAAGATACTCGCATGATCCTAAATTTTTTTTAGTGAAATTTGAGAAGAGAAGAGTCAAAACTCTACGTTAGGATGCCTTACCAGAGCGATGAGGAGACTGGGAAGTAAAAAGAATTCCTAAGCTCTCCGATATATAATTCCTAAGTGACTCAAAACATTTTTCTAGACACAACTCGGCTGCTAAGACGATCAAGCAATGGGGCTCCTAAGGTCGGGGAAGGCTCTGATTACCAACTTATAACGCCCTCGATGCGGCTATAGCTCCCACGTGTCGAGGCACGACTTAGAGACATAACCGCATTGAAAGCAATGTCGCAATTCAGGCAATCATTACAACATCCCATGTAATACATAATAAAAGGGGGAGATACATAGTTGGCTTACACTCGCCACGTCACATCAGAGTACATAAATAACATCCATCAAACAAACACTCATGGCCCGACTACGGCGCCAAAATGGAAAAGAACCCAACATGCGACAAGGCCCTGAATCGAACCCCAACTAGGCACCACTACTGATCATCGGGAAAGGAAACATAATAACGCTGAGAGTCCTCGTCGAACTCCCACTTGAGCTCGTACTCGTCACCTGGAGCGGAAATCACCTGGACCTGCATCTGGAGTTATAGTATCTGTGAGCCACAGGGACTCAGCAATCTCGCACCCTCGCGATCAAGACTATTTAAGCTTATAGGAATGGATGAGGCAAATATATGTGGAGCTGCAGCAAGCGACTAGCATATATGGTGGCTATCTTATACGCAAAAGAGAGCGAGAAGAGGAGGCAAAGCACGAGCGAGAAGCTATAGGAACAACCTGCGCAAGCATAACTCCAACACCGTGTCCACTTCCCGGACTCCGCCGAGAAGAGGCCATCACGGCAACACACTCGGTTGATTCATTTTAAATAATTAAGGTTTAAGTTATCTACAACCGGACATTAACAAATTCCCATCTGCCCATAACCGCGGGCATGGCTTTCGAAAGTTCAATCCCTGCAGGGGGGGTCCCAACTTAGCCCATGACAAGCTCTCACGGTCAACGAAGGAATAGACCTCCTCCCAAGATGTTCCGATCAGACTCGGTATCTCGGTACTCAAGACACATTCGACAGGTTAAAACAAGACCAGCAACACCACCCGCTGTGCCGACAAATCCCGATAGGAGCTGCACATATCTCGTTCTCAGGGCACACCAGATAAGCTAAGCGTACGGGAGCCAACGTAACCCAAGTTGCCGAGGGACGGCCCCGCACGGTGCTCTAGTTGGACCAACACTCAGAGGAGCACTGGCCCGGGGGGGTTAAAATAAGATGACCCTTGAGTCTGCAGAACCCAAGGGAAAGAAAAGGCTAGGTGGCAAATGGTAAAACCAAGGTTGGGCATTGCTGGAGAAGCTTTAATCAAGGCGAAATATCAAGGGGTTCCCATTATAACCCAACCGCGTAAGGAACGCAAAATCCGGGAACATAACACCGATATGACGGAAAACTAGGGCGGCAAGAGTGGAACAAAACACTAGGCGAGAGGCCGAGCCTTCCACCCTTTACCAAGTATATAGATGCATTAAGATAGCATAGCAATATCATGATATCCCAACAAGTAAATAAATGTTCCAACAAGGAACGGCTCCAATCTTCACCTGCAACTAGCAACGCTATAAGAGGGGCTGAGCGAAGCGGTAACATAGCCAATCAACGGTTTGCTAGGACAAGGTGGGTTAGAGGTTTGACATGGCAATTGGGAGGCTGACAAGCAAATGGTAGGCATCATAGCATTGGCATAGCAAAAGCGAGCAAACTAGCATAGCAAAGATAGTAGTGATTTCGAGGGTATGATCATCTTGCCTGCACAGTTGTTAGAGTTGACTAGATCCTCACAAGCAAACTCAACGGGATCCTCGGTAGCGAACTCGTCTCCCGTCTCTACCCAACCAAGACAAACAAGCAACAAGGATACAATCAACCACGTGCAAGACCAAGCAATAAGATGAAATGATGATATGCTATGCGGGATGCGATGCGGGATGCAAAATGCAAGATAGGACAGGAAATGCATGAACCTGGCCTCAAATTGGAATTCCAAGGGTGCCACTGGATAGAGGGGATGAAATCGCTTGAAAACGATATAAAGATCATTGGGATCGGAGTTACGGTTTGGAAATGGCAAGCGTTTTAAGATATGACACCGGTCTGCGATTTACAGCAAGTAGGCATCTAAATGCAATGAAAAGAACATGCTACAGCCACCAAACATGACAAAAAAAACATGGCAGGGATGCACACAAGATTCTTAACAAAAGACTAGCACCGAGCCACGGCCAATTCATCCATTAAGAGGTTCAAACAAGCATGGCAAAAACGCAAATGCAAAACAGATTCCAGACTTAGTGAAATTAACACTAGTCTGAAATTTCAGATCACGATGCTCTCTTCGGAGCAGCAAAACGACATGATACATGACCTTAACATGACAAGTAAGAACATGGCATGGAGCTACTCAACAAGATTAACAAAAGTCCCAAAGTGACCTGGGGCCAAAAGGGTTCACAAAATATATTGACGGGCACACGAACATAGCATAAAACACAATCAGTTTTCAGACTTTGTGAAAACTGAGACATGCTGAAATATAACTCACGAAGGCATGTAAACGAGCTCGATGCACTCACCACGGTGCAAGTCACAGCAAGGCAAGCATACATACATTACTAAGGCACAAAATACAAGCTAGACATGGCAAGAACAATGGCATAGCGTGCACGGATCAACTATAACAACGCCGGCAAAATCGCAAACGAGTTGACGATATACCCAGATTCACCACGAAGCAAAAGTAGAGCTCGATTGACTCAAGCTATGGTGCTCCATAATTGCAAACAAAGACATGGATGGATAGAGCATAACATGAATAACAAAAGTCCCTTACTGATCATCCTCAAAAGAGGCACGGATCACTGGGAAACAAGCTGAACATATGGCAACATAACTAAAATATCCCAGACTTAGTGAAAACAACTAAGTCCCTGAAAACAGATTTCCCGGGTGCTCTCTTTGCAAGCTTGCACAAGTCACCACACACATCCTAAAAATGCATGGGTTGCACCTCTGGAAAGAAGACAAAATGCTTAACAAAACATATGAAGGACTCACAGGCATAGCATGCACACAATAATCATGGCAAAAATGACAAAAGTCTAAGATGAACTAGCAGATCTAACAATTAACTCACGAAGCCTCCTTCTAACAGCATTTTGGGCATCAAGATGAACTCAAATGAAAATGATGCAATGGGATGAAATGATGTACTCGTCGAGACGAAGATTTTGATATATCATATGCCCAAAACGGAGCTACGGATGCAAAGTTACGGGCAGTCAAAGTAGGCATAAAAATCAGGGGGGAGAGGGAAAAAGTCAACCGTGGAGATGTTTTGGATCTAGATCTGGCCGGTACTGTTCATCGGGCACGCTTCCCGAGGTCGACGGCGGGCTCGCCGGAGAAGGACGACGGCGGCCGGCGGCGGAGGAGGTAGGCGCGGGGGCGGGGATGGCCGGAGTGGCCGCGGCGCTCCCGGCGTTGGCGGCGGAGGAACGGGGCGGCGAGGAGGCGGTGGTGGCCGGCGTCAGGTCCGGTCGACGGGGCGGCGAGGAGGCCCGCGGCGGCACGGCGTCGCCGGCCGACGAGGCGAGCGGCGTCGGACACGGAGAGGAAGGGCGCGGGGGCGCGCGCGGTGGCTGGGCCCGGGAGGGCTCCCCGCGGGCCTGGCGGGCTGGTGGCTGCGGCGATGTGGTCCGGCCCACGTGGCGCGATTTGGCTGGCTGGGCGCGGCGGTGGATGCTGTCCGGCCGGGGGCGGACACGTCCGTCGGTGCGGGGATCTTTTTTTTTTGAAGTAGGGTTTGGACGGGGAAGACGAGATCCGAAATGGAGGGGGGTATATATAGGCATAAGTGGAGCTAGGAGAGTCCAAATGAGGTGCGGTTTTCGGCCACGCGATCGTGATCGAACGATCTAGGACATGGAGCAGAGTTTGGTGGGTTTTGAGCCAAATTGGAGGGGTGTTGGGCTGCAACACACACGAGGCCTTTTCGGTTCCTCGGTTAACCGTTGGAGTATCAAACGAAGTCCAAATGGTACGAAACTTGACAGGCGGTCTACCGGTAGTAAACCAAGGCCGCATGGAAAGTCTCGGTCCAATCCGGAAATGTTTAATCCCCACACACGAAAGAAAGCTAGAAATGACCACCGGAGGAGAACGAAGCGCCGGAATGCAAAACGGACAACGGAGAAAATGCTCGAATGCAAGAGACGAACACGTATGCAAATGCAATGCACATGATGACATGATATGAGATGCATGAAAATGAAAACAACACACGGAGACAAAGACCCGAACCCGAGAAATAAATATAACTTAACGCCGGAAACGGCAAGAGTTGGAGTACAAATTGGGAAAGTTAATCTGGGGCGTTAACAGGCGTAGTGGGGGACCGCCATGAACTTGGCCAAGGCGGGTCGGCCGAGTAGCGCATGGTATGGGCTCTCAAGGTCCACCACCTCAAACCAAACCGACTCTTGGCGGAAGTGATCTTTGTCTCCAAAGAGGACATCCATCAGGATCTTGCCGATTGGTGAGCAGGAAAGCCCAGGAACAATGTCGTGGAACACGGTCCGGCTGTTCTGAAGTTGTCTTCGCTTGATTCCTAACTTCTCCATGGTGTCCTTGTACAGGATATTGATGTTGCTGCCTCCGTCTATCAGAACTCGCGAGAAACGTGCGACTCGTCTATCAGGATGTTACTGCATTCACCTCTTGTCGCTGCAGCCGCCTGCTGCGTCGATCATCAACCATATTGGTAAACACCATGTAGGCTCCGTGTTCTTAAGGGTATCCGTCTTGTACTGCGCCGACTGTCCTGACAGCCGGCTGCTGGGGCGGAGGCGGAGGCGGCTGCCCAGCAGGCGGGGGAGGCAGGAGGCCGTCTCCCTAGGCGATCCTGGTGAGCCAGTGGCACTTCCGGGTGGTGTGATTCGACGACTTCGTGCCGCTATGGAACTTGCAAGGCCCATCCAGAGTCTGCTCGTAGGAGATGGCCGGCAACCAATTGGGCTTGCTGCCTTTCTGTCGCTTGGGCGGAGGTTACCCATCCGGCTGCTGGGCTTCAACGGTTGCGACCTGCCGGCTGCTGGAAGCCAGCAGCGGGGCCTTGCACTTGTGGTCGCCCTGCTGTTGTCGCCGATTGGCGTCTCCTGCCGGAGTTCTTGGAGCTTGAGGGGCCACTTTTCCAGTTGTGTTGACTTGAATCTCCGCCTTCATGGAGGAGTCGGCCGTGGTGTACTTGTCCTCTATGATCAGCAGCTCGTCGAGGGTTTCTGGCTCGTCGCAGAGGAGCTTGTGCTTGAGGAGGGTGCCTTCTCGGCACCCGGCTGTGAAGTACTCGATGGCCTGCACCTCATGCACGCCCTCGCAGGAGTTCCGAAGCTCGGCCCAACGCGTGAGGTAATCGCGAGTCGACTCGTCGGGGCCCTTGCACGCACAAGGAGAGCTGACGAGGCTTGGGAGGACGCTTGTACGTGCTGGTGAAGTTGCGGACGAACGCTTCGGTGAAGTCGACCCAGCTGTTGATGCTGCGGGGCTTTAGGCTGTTCAGCCATGTCCGGGCCGTGCCCTGGAGCATGAGCGGAACGTATTTTACGGCGACACGCTTGTTGCCGTTTGCTATGCTGACAGCCGTGGAGTAGTCGACTAGCCAGTCTTCCGGCTTCACGGAGCCGGTATACTTGGGCGTGTCTCTTGGGAGCGTGAACCCTCTGGGAAAGGGCTCGTCCCGAATGCGGGGCCCGAAACAAGGCGGACCCAGCTCGTCTTCTTCTTCCAGCGCCAGGATCGGTGAAGTCGGTCGATCCGGTGGCGGGCGTCATTCTCTCCAACTCCCTCTCGGCGGCCAAGGCGGTACCGAGAGTCGGATGGTCAACAGGCGGCGGGGAGACTCGCCTCTCCTTGCGAGGAGGGGGAGGCGGACAGTCGTCCCGTCGTTCCACTGCTCTCGGGCGGCCGTCTCGGTCGCTCTATGGTAATGTGAGTCCGACTGTGGCTGACAGCCGGATCCTTGTCTCTTCTTCCTCGGGCGCCGCCAGTCGGCGTCCGAGACGTCGCGCCTTGATCTCGGCGAAGGTCGTTGTTTTGCCGCTGCGGCGCCTCTGTGCGGCACCCAGCCTCGTTCTGCGCGGCAGCCACGTCGAGGAGCCGCTGGACTCGCTCCATCATGAGGCGGCATTCTTCGCCCTCGAAATTGTCTAGCTCGTCCTCCGCTGCCTGGGCGGCTCGGATGTTCTCCACTGGTGTAGCGTACACAGGGCGGCTTGCCCCAAACAGGTTGGCGATGGCTACGCCGCGCGGCTGGACCGCGCGAAGGCGGCTCGGCCCTGCCGGGGCTGGCGAGCCGCCGACAGGCGCGATCCATCTCTCGTTGGTAGGCTTCTGACAGCGTCTCATGCTGGCCAGCTTCTTCGCGCCTTCAGACGAGCTGAAGGCGGCGCGCCTCCAACGTCTCTACGTCAGCGTCTTCAGAATGTGCGCAGTTAGGTCTTGTAGCGCCGCGCGAGTGAGTTGCGGCTCTTCGCCGGGGAGCTCGTCATGATGATTGACGAGCACCTCGGTGACGGTGCTTCCATCGCTCTCTCGCGGTGAGGGAGAGGTTCGTCGTAGACCACCACATTAGTGGGGAACGCGTTCGAGCGAACGCGGTGTCGGAGTCGACCAGCCATCGGGTCGGTGAGCCTACAAGACTCCAAGTCTACGGCAGGCTCCGGAAACGTGGTTGATCGAGGAGGCCCGCGAGGAGGCTCTCGGAGCCGCCCGTTGCCTGCGTTGGATGCAGGTTCGTCGGAGAGGCGAACCTCGCCGACAAGTTCGGCCAGCAGCTGGCTGCGAGCGATCTCACGCGCGCGCAGCGTCGTCGCGCAAACTCCGTCTGTGCTGGCTGGCATGCGCTCGCCAGGGTGAAAAGGTTCCCGTCCAGAACAGGTCTCCGGACGGCGGTGCACCAGGCCCCAGGTGGGCGCAAATGTCGGGGGTAGGTGCGACATATGCCAAAGGATGGCATTATCATGGGGCGAGTAGAACGTCGCCGGTGCCTGGAAATGGGATGAGGTGAAGACATGCACGCTGGCGAATCTTACCCAACTTCAGGGCTCTCCGGGGAGATAATACCCCTACTGCTGCTCTGCGAGGTCTCCGCATGATCACTATGGCAAAGTGTTTACACGATTGCTCCTTGAGCTGTTTCCTGGAGGTAGGAGAGGGCAAGGCTAGCTCTCTCCCTCCTATATGATCTGGTCTAGAGCTAATGGGTTCCAACCCTTGCATGGGTGCCCTGGGGGTTTATATAGGCCTACCCCCCAGGGGTACAATGGTAATCCGGCTGGACGCGGGCCCAGCCATCAGTGCCTCTGGCCTCTGTCTTCTCCACCAATTGCTGGGGCCCGTCGACTGGTCTGGTACGGAGCCGACAGGCCGCGTCCGCCGCGGGCGGGTCTTGCCAGCTGCTGATTACTGTAGCCGTGCTTCTGATGACGCGGGCTTGATCATGGAGTCGTGGCAACAGCCCCGCCACCTGGCGGGCGATCACTATTGTCACCCTCCATCGCATCTGATTAATGGCGCGTGGGCCCCGGGGGAGAGCTTGGCCGACTCCCCGGGGCCAACTCCCGACGGGTTCGTCTGGTGGTCCTGTTGCCGTCTCCTGGGGTCTCACTGACTGGTGAGGCCCGCTGCCTCTGGGCCGTACAGACAAGCCGTCGTGGGTGCAGGATTTGGTCCTGTGGTGCTGACGTCAGGGCCGGCATGGCAACAGTGCCACGCCGCACGGAGGTCTTCCGGGGTACGGCGTGTTGTGGCCGTGCCTGCCCTCGGTAAGGGGCGGGAGTGGGCTTCACTGTAGCCACTCCTCAGCCCCGTCCCTCTTGACGAGGTCATGGCGTTTGTTGGAGTCGCGGGCCGACTCCCCAAAGTCGGCTTCTCTGGAGGTCGCCAGTCAGGAGTCGGCTTATCATGAAGCCGTCCATGGATTCGGCCGGGTGTGGGCAGTCGGCCGTCTTGCTGCCGACTTCTCAGAAGGCGGCTCTTCGTTCTGGGGCCTTGAGGGGCGCAGCCTGTCCCGATGTCTTGAAAGGTTCTGGGCCTCGGGTTGGCTACCCGTGGCCCATTTCCACAGGCAAGAACCCTTTCTTTGCTTGATCCATTTTGAACTTCTTCAAAACTTTGTCAAGGTATGTGCTTTGTGAAAGTCCAATTAAGCGTCTTGATCTATCTCTATAGATCTTTATGCCTAATATGTAAGCAGCTTCACGAGGTCTTTCATTGAAAAACTCTTATTCAAGTATCCCTTTATGCTATCCAGAAATTCTATATCATTTCCAATCAGTAATATGTCATCCACATATAATATCAGAAATGCTACAGAGCTCCCACTCACTTTCTTGTAAATACAGGCTTCTCCAAAAGTCTGTATAAAACCAATGCTTATGATACCTTCACACTTATTACCAAATGCTACAGACTATCAAAGCGTTTATTCCAACTCCGAGAGGCTTGCACCAGTCCATAAATGGATCGCTGGAGCTTGCACACTTTGTTAGCTCCCTTTGGATTGACAAAACCTTCTGGTTGCATCATATACAACTCTTCTTCCAGAAATCCATTCAGGAATGCAGTTTTGACATCCATTTGCCAAATTTCATAATCATAAAATGCGGCAATTGCTAACATGATTCGGACAGACTTAAGCATCGCTACGGGTGAGAAGGTCTCATCGTAGTCAATCCCTTGAACTTGTCGAAAACCTTTTGCAACAAGTCGAGCTTTGTAGACAGTAACATTACCGTCAGCGTCAGTCTTCTTCTTGAAGATCCATTTATTCTCAATTGCTTGCCGATCATCGGGCAAGTCAACCAAAGTCCATACTTTGTTCTCATACATGGATCCCATCTCAGATTTCATGGCTCAAGCCATTTTGCGGAATCTGGGCTCACCATCGCTTCTTCATAGTTCGTAGGTTCATCATGATCTAGTAGCATGACTTCCAGAACAGGATTACTGTACCACTCTGGTGCGGATCTTACTCTGGTTGATCTACGAGGTTCAGTAATAACTTGATCTGAAGTTTCATGATCATCATCATTAACTTCCTCACTAATTGGTGTAGGCGTCACAGAAACCGGTTTCTGTGATGAACTACTTTCCAATAGAGGAGCAGGTATAGTTACCTCATCAAGTTCTACTTTCCTCCCACTCACTTCTTTCGAGAGAAACTCCTTCTCTAGAAAGGATCCATTCTTAGCAACGAATGTCTTGCCTTCGGATCTGTGATAGAAGGTGTACCCAACAGTCTCCTTTGGGTATCCTATGAAGACACATTTCTCCGATTTGGGTTCGAGCTTATCAGGTTGAAGCTTTTTCACATAAGCATCGCAGCCCCAAACTTTAAGAAACGACAACTTTGGTTTCTTGCCAAACCACAGTTCATAAGGCGTCGTCTCAACGGATTTCGATGGTGCCCTATTTAACGTGAATGCGGCCGTCTCTAAAGCATAACCCCAAAACGATAGCGGTAAATCAGTAAGAGACATCATAGATCGCACCATATCTAGTAAAGTACGATTACGACGTTCGGACACACCATTACGCTGTGGTGTTCCGGGTGGCGTGAGTTGCGAAACTATTCCGCATTGTTTCAAATGTAGACCAAACTCGTAACTCAAATATTCTCCTCCACGATCAGATCGTAGAAACTTTATTTTCTTGTTATGATGATTTTCAACTTCACTCTGAAATTCCTTGAACTTTTCAAATGTTTCAGACTTATGTTTCATTAAGTAGATATACCCATATCTGCTTAAATCATCTGTGAAGGTGAGAAAATAACGATATCCGCCACGAGCCTCAATATTCATCGGACCACATACATCTGTATGTATGATTTCCAACAAATCTGTTGCTCTCTCCATAGTACCGGAGAACGGCGTTTTAGTCATCTTGCCCATGAGGCACGGTTCGCAAGTACCAAGTGATTCATAATCAAGTGGTTCCAAAAGTCCATCAGTATGGAGTTTCTTCATGTGCTTTACACCGATATGACCTAAACGGCAGTGCCACAAATAAGTTGCACTATCATTATCAACTCTGCATCTTTTGGCTTCAACATTATGAATATGTGTATCACTACTATCGAGATTCATCAAAAATAGACCACTCTTCAAGGGTGCATGACCATAAAAGATATTACTCATATAAATAGAACAACCATTATTCTCTGATTTAAATGAATAACCGTCTCGCATCAAACAAGATCCAGATATAATGTTCATGCTCAACGCTGGCACCAAATAACAATTATTTAGGTCTAATACTAATCCCGAAGGTAGATGTAGAGGTAGCGTGCCGACCGCGATCACATCGACTTTGGAACCATTTCCCACGCGCATCGTCACCTCGTCCTTTAGCCAGTGTTCGCTTAATCCGTAGTCCCTGTTTCGAGTTGCAAATATTAGCAACAGAACCAGTATCAAATACCAGGTGCTACTGCGAGCTCTAGTAAGGTACACATCAATAACATGTATATCACATATACCTTTTGTTCACCTTGCCATCCTTCTTATCCGCCAAATACTTGGGGCAGTTCCGCTTCCAGTGACCAGTCTGCTTGCAGTAGAAGCACTCAGTTCAGGCTTAGGTCCAGACTTGGGTTTCTTCTCCTGAGCAGCAACTTTTGTTGTTCTTCTTGAAGTTCCCCTTCTTCTTCCCTTTGCCCTTTTTCTTGAAACTGGTGGTCTTATTGACCATCAACACTTGATGCTCCTTCTTGATTTCTACCTCCGAGCGGCTTTTAGCATTGCGAAGAGCTCGGGAATAGTCTTATTCATCCCTTGCATATTATAGTTCATCACGAAGCTTTTGTAGCTTGGTGGCAGTGATTGAAGAACTCTGTCAATGACACTATCAACAGGAAGATTAACTCCCAGTTGAGTCAAGTGATTATGATACCCAGACATTTTGAGTATATGTTCACTGACAGAACTATTCTCCTCCATCTTGCAGCTATAGAACTTATTGGAGACTTCATATCTCTCAATCGGCATTTGCTTGAAATATTAACTTCAACTCCTGGAACATCTCATATGCTCCATGACGTTCAAAACGTCGTTGAAGTCCCGGTTCTAAGCCGTAAAGCATGGCACATTGAACTATCGAGTAGTCATCAGCTTTGCTCTGCCAGACGTTCTTAACATCGTCAGTTGCATCAGCAGCAGGCTGGCACCCAGCGGTGCTTCCAGGACGTAATTCTTCTGTGCAGCAATGAGGATAATCCTCAAGTTACGGACCCAGTCCGTGTAATTGCTACCATCATCTTTCAACTTTGCTTTCTCAAGGAACGCATTAAAATTCAACGGAACAACAGCACGGGCCATCTATCTACAATCAAACATAGACAAGCAAGATACTATCAGGTACTAAGTTCATGATAAATTTAAGTTCAATTAATCATATTACTTAAGAACTCCCACTTAGAAAGACATCCCTCTAATCTTCTAAGTGATCACGTGATCCAAATCAACTAAACCATAACCGATCATCACGTGAAATGGAGTAGTTTTCAATGGTGAACATCACTATGTTGATCATATCTACTATATGATTCACGCTCGACCTTTCGGTCTCAGTGTTCCGAGGCCATATCTGCATATGCTAGGCTCGTCAAGTTTAACCTGAGTATTCTGCGTGTGCAAAACTGGCTTGCACCCGTTGTAGATGGACGTAGAGCTTATCACACCCGATCATCACGTGGTGTCTGGAACGACGAACTTTGGCAACGTGCATACTCAGGGAGAACACTTTTATCTTGAAATTTAGTGAGAGATCATCTTATAATGCTACCGTCAATCAAAGCAAGATAAGATGCATAAAAGATAAACATCACATGCAATCAATATAAGTGATATGATATGGCCATCATCATCTTGTGCTTGTGATCTCCATCTCCGAAGCACCGTCATGATCACCATCGTCACCGGCGCGACACCTTGATCTCCATCGTAGCATCGTTGTCGTCTCGCCAATCTTATGCTTCTAACGACTATCGCTACCGCTTAGTGATAAAGTAAAGCATTACAGGCGATTGCATTGCATATAATAAAGCGACAACCATATGGCTCCTGCCAGTTGCCGATAACTCGGTTACAAAACATGATCATCTCATACAATAAAATTTAGCATCATGTCTTGACCATATCACATCACAACATGCCCTGCAAAAACAAGTTAGACGTCCTCTACTTTGTTGTTGCAAGTTTTACGTGGCTGCTACGGGCTTAGCAAGAACCGTTCTTACCTACGCATCAAAACCACAATGATAGTTTGTCAAGTTGATGTTGTTTTAACCTTCGCAAGGACCGGGCGTAGCCACACTCGGTTCAACTAAAGTTGGAGAAACTGACACCCGCCAGCCACCTGTGTGCAAAGCACGTCGGTAGAACCAGTCTCGCGTAAGCGTACGCGTAATGTCGGTCCGGGCCGCTTCATCCAACAATACCGCCGAACCAAAGTATGACATGCTGGTAAGCAGTATGACTTATATCGCCCACAACTCACTTGTGTTCTACTCGTGCATATAACATCAACGCATAAAACCTGGCTCGGATGCCACTGTTGGGGAACGTAGTAATTTCAAAAAAATTCCTACGCACACGCAAGATCATGGTGATGCATAGCAACGAGAGGGGAGAGTGTGTCCACGTACCCTCGTAGACCGAAAGCGGAAGCGTTAGCACAAACGCGGTTGATGTAGTCATACGTCTTCACGATCCGACCGATCAAGTACCGAACGCACGGCACCTCCGAGTTCAGCACACGTTCAGCCCGATGACGTCCCTCGAACTCCGATCCAGCCGAGTGTTGAGGGAGAGTTTCGTCAGCACGACGGCGTGGTGACGATGATGATGTTCTACCGACGCAGGGCTTCGCCTAAGCACCGCTACAGTATTATCGAGGTGGACTATGGTGGAGGGGGGCACCGCACACGGCTAAAAGATCAAACAGATCAATTGTTGTGTCTCTAGGGTGCCCCCTGCCCCGTATATAAAGGAGCAAGGGGGGTGCGGCCGGCCAGGAGAGGCGCGCCAGGAGGAGTCCTACTCCCACCGGGAGTAGGACTCCCCCTTTCCTAGTTGGATTAGGACTTGGGGGGAAAGAGGTGGAGGAGAAGAAGGAAGGGGGGCGCCGCCCCTCTCCTTGTCCTATTCGGACTGGGGGGAGGGGCGCGCGGCCCAGCCCTAGCCGCCTCTCCTCTCTTCCACCTAGGCCCACTAAGGCCCATTAAGTCCCGGGGGTTCCGGTAACCTCCCGGTACTCGGTAAAATCCTGATTTCACCCGGAACACTTCCGATATCCAAACATAGGCTTCCAATATATCAATCTTCATGTCTCGACCATTTCGAGACTCCTCGTCATGTCCGTGATCACATCCGGGACTCCGAACAACCTTCGGTACATCAAAACATATATAAACTCATAATATAACTGTCATCGTAACGTTAAGCGTGCGGACCCTACGGGTTCGAGAACTATGTAGACATGACCGAGACACGTCTCCGGTCAATAACCAATAGCGGAACCTGGATGCTCATATTGGCTCCCACATATTCTACGAAGATCTTTATCGGTCAGACCGCATAACAACATACGTTGTTCCCTTTGTCATCGGTATGTTACTTGCCCGAGATTCGATCGTCGGTATCTCAATACCTAGTTCAATCTCGTTACCGGCAAGTCTCTTTACTCGTTCCGTAATACATCATCCCGCAACTAACTCATTAGTTGCAATGCTTGCAAGGCTTAAGTGATGTGCATTACCGAGAGGGCCTGAGTGATACGTCTCCGTCGTATCTATAATTTTTGATTGTTCCATGCCAATATTATTCAACTTTCATATACTTTTTGGCAACTTTTTATATTATTTTTGGGACTAACATATTGATCCAGTGCCCAGTGCCAGTTCCTGTCTGTTGCATGTTTTTGGTTTCGCAGAATATCCATATCAAACGGAGTCCAAACGGGATAAAAACGGACGGAGCTTATTTTTGGAAAATATGGAAAATTCGGAAGGAAAATCAACGCGAACCAGTGCCCGAGGTGGTCACGAGGCAGGGGGGCGCCCCCCTTAGGGCGCGCCCCTACCCTCGTGAGCCCACCGTAAGGCGGTTGACGCTCTTCTTTTGCCGCAAGAAAGCTAATATTCGGAAAAAATCACGGCGAAGGTTTCAGGCCAATCGGAGTTACGGATCTCCATATATATACGAAACGGTGAAACAGAGCCAGAGAGAACGCAGAAACAGAGAGAGACAGAGAGATAGATCCAATCTCGGAGGGGCTCTCGCCCCTCCCACGCCATGGGAGCCAAGGACCAGAGGGGAAACCCTTCTCCCATCTAGGGAGGAGGTCAAGGAAGAAGAAGAAGAAGGGGGGCCCTCTCCCCCTTGCTTCCGGTGGCGCCGGAGCGCTGCCGGGGCCATCATCATCACCGCCATCTTCACCAACAACTTCACCGCCATCATCACCAACTCTTCCCCCCTCTATGCAGCGGTGTAACCTCTCTCTTACCCGCTGTAATCTCTACTTAAACATGGTGCTCAACGCTATATATTATTTCCCAATGATGTATGGCTATCCTATGATGTTTGAGTAGATCTGTTTTGTCCTAATGGCTATTTGATGATCGTGATTGGTTTGAGTTGTATGTTTTATTATTGGTGTTCTGTCCTATGGTGCTCTCCGTGTCGCGCAAGCGTGAGGGATTCCCGCTGTAGGGTTTGCAATATGCTTATGATTTGCTTATGGTGGGTGGCGTGAGTGACAGAAGCACAGACCCGAGTAAGTAGGTTGTTTGCGTATGGGATAAAGGGGACTTGATACTTTAATGCTATGGTTGGGTTTTACCTTAATGAATCTTTAGTAGTTGCGGATGCTTGCTAGAGTTCCAATCATAAGTGCATATGATCCAAGTAGAGAAAGTATGTTAGCTTATGCCTCTCCCTCAAATAAAATTGCAATAATGATTACCGGTCTAGTTATCGATTGCCTAGGGACAAATAACTTTCTTGTTGACAAAAGC
>NW_024113124.1:0-12952 GCF_003073215.2 Triticum urartu | reverse complement strand
CCACTACTCACCACCCAGTCATTATTTCGAACCATTTTCGGCCTGCCGCTTATTTCGAGATGTAGTTTTATTGGCACGTCTTGTCAAAGCAGAGATCGTGTCCCCTTATTATGGGATTCTCATCAATACGGGCGTGGGTAATCCAACCGTGCCGCCTGCATGGCCCTTGGGAAACAGGCGAGTTTTAAGGCTAGTGGGAGGCGATTGATATTCGCTGCCTTTATAAAGGGATAAGGACTCACCCCCTTTCACACATGCCTTCTCTCTCTCTCTCTCTGCCCATCAGTTCTCGAGCTCCAGCACCAAGTCCTCATCCTTTCCGCCTCCAAACAGCACTCCCGTCATGTCCAGATCTAGAGTGCAAGGCAAGTGGATGGTGTCCTCTGTCAAAGAGAAGGACATCACAGAGCTCCGGGAGGCCGGATATTTGGCCAAGGAAGTTGCCCATCGGCTTCCATCCAAGGGATAGATCGTCCCTACCCCGAAGCCCCACGAGAGGGTAGTTTTCATCCCCCACTTCATCCGCGGGCTAGGGTTTCCACTCCACCCATTCGTCCGGGGACTTATGTTCTATGATGCGCTGGATTTCCACGATTTGGCCCCCAACTCCTTCCTTAACATCTCAGCATTTATTTCGTGTCCGTGGCCTTCCTCTGCATCTCACCCCACTTCGAATTGTGGCTAAAGATCTTCAATGTGAAGCCAAAGGTAGTGGACGGCCAACACGCCGAGTGCGGATGTGCCATGGTGAGCAAGATGCCTAAGGTCGTGTGGCCCAAAGGCACTTTCGTGGAGACTGTCAAAGGGTGGCAAAAACAATGGTTTTATGTCACAGAGCCCCGCGACACCACCTGGGCAGAAGCCCCCGAGTTCAGGTCCAGGTCCCCAATGCGGCTCACCTCCTGGCTAGAGAAGGGCATCGACTGGGCCTCGTCGAACGAGCTGACAGTGCTGCAAACGCGCATAAAGAGCATGAATGAGCTGACAGCGCTGCAAAAGCTTGTCAACGTGATCCAGGTGATGCTCTTTCGTCGGATCCTGCAATTTGTGGGAATTCGATCCGGCTAAGCACCAGACCCTGCAACACTTCTTCGGCGTTACACACGAAGGTATTTGGAAGGTTCTTTTCAAGGCCGACAAAACATGGCCGAAGGAGGCCGAAGACTGTGGGTACTACCTGACCCAAACCGCTAGTCCGGTAAGTTTTCTTGTGTTTTCAAGGTGTATCCTTTACTCACATATTCAAGGGGCATGTCTAAGCTTCCCCGTCTGATAAAGAGTCCAGCTCCGCTGCCCGAAGACCCTGCAATTCCTCTTCTGACGAAGATGTTGGTTCCGGCGCCCTACCAGGCATCGAAGAAGAAGGACAAGAAGAAGGCCAAGCGGGCCAGAGGTGGCCTCCGTCACGAGTGCACTTCGGACATGACGTCCGAAGATGTCGAGACCTAGTCCTCACCCGCCACCGACGAGGAGGAGGTGGAGGAGGAGGAAGAAAGCAACTCCCCCCTGCGATGGGAAGGAAGGAAAGGGCGGCCTCCATGTGTTTGGAGGCCAAAGCGTCCAAGGAGGGGGAAAACCTCCCTCACGGACGACACTACGTCGGACACCGACAGCAGCTCGGAGTGGCGCCCCAGGGAGAAGCCCCCTACCGGATCTTAAGTATTCGAAGGCTCTGATGCACTTATATGCCCGACACTCTTATTTCGTAATTCTGATGTGTTGAATCAAGTGCTGCAGTCCGGCCCACGACAGTTCCCAGCGATCCTCATCGAGAGGTTCGTTGGATCCAAAGGCTATGGACAGCGATTCGCTGCCGACAGCCACATCTCCCAAGGCCACGGATGACGCTGAAGCGGTGTTGTAACACCCTCGATGCGACTATATCTCCCACGTGTCGAGGCACGACTTAGAGACATAATCGCATGCAAGACATATGTCGCAAGTTAGGCAATCTTCACAACATCCCATGTAATATGATAATAAAAGGGGAGATAACATAGTTGGCTTACACTCGCCACGTCAAACAAGTACATAAATAACATTACATCATCCAAACACTCATGGCCCGACTACGACGCCAAAATAAAAGATAACCCAACATGCGACACGGTCCTGATCACCCCCAACAGGGCACCACTACTGATCATCCGGAAAGGAAACATAGTATCATTGAGAGTCTTTGGCGAACTCCCACTTGAGCTCAAACACGTCACCTGGAGCGGAATCATCAGGCCCTGCATCTGGTGTAATAGTAATCTGTGAGCCACAGGGACTCAGCAATCTCGCACCCTCGCGATCAAGACTATTTAAGCTTATAGGTAAGGCAAGGCAAAATATATGTGGAGCTGCAGCAAGCGACTAGCAAGTATGGTGGCTAACTTATTCGCAAAAGAGAGCGAGAAGAGGAGGCAAAGCGCGAGCGAGAAACTAGAGAGCAACCTGCGCAAACATTACTCCAACACCGTGTCCACTTCCCGGACTCCGCCGAGAAGAGGCCATCACGGTAACACACTCAGTTGATTCATTTTAATTAAGTTAAGGTTCAAGTTATCTACAACCGGACATTAACAAATTCCCATCTGCCCATAACCGCGGGCACGGCTTTCGAAAGTTCAAATCCCTGCAGGGGAGTCCCAACTTAGCCCATGACAAGCTCTCACGGTCAACGAAGGAATAGACCTCCTCCCAAGACGTTCCGATCAGACTCGGTATCTCGGTTCTTCAAGACACTTCGACAGGTTAAAACAAGACCAGCAACACCGCCCGAATGTGCCGACAAATCCCGATAGGAGCTGCACATATCTCGTTCTCAGGGCACACTCAGATGAGCCAGACGTCGGGTAGGCCAGCCCAGAGTTGCCCCTGGTAGCCCCGGACATCGCTCGGTTGGACCAACACTCAGAGGAGCACTGGCCCGGGGGGGCTAAAATAAGATGACCCTCGGGCTCCGGAAACCCAAGGGAAAAGAGGCTAGGTGGCAAATGGTAAAACCAAGGTTGGGCATTGCTGGAAAAGCTTTAATCAAGGCGAACTATCAAGGGGTTCCCATTATAACCCAACCGCGTAAGGAACGCAAAAAATCCGGGAACATAACACCGATATGACGGAAACTAGGGTGGCAAGAGTGGAACAAGACACTAGGCGAGAGGCCGAGCCTTCCACCCTTTACCAAGTATATAGATGCATTAAGATAACATGGCAATATAATGATATCCCAACAAGTAAATAAATGTTCCAACAAGGAACGGCCTCCAAACTTCACCTGCAACTAGCAAAGCTATAAGAGGGCCTGAGCAAAGCGGTAACAGCCAATCAATGTTTGCTAGGACTGGTGGATTAGAGGTTTGACATGGCAATTTGGTAGGCTTGAAAGCAAGTGGTAGGCATCGTAGCAATGGCATAACAAAAGAGCGAGCAATCTAGCATAGCAAAGATAGTAGTGATTTCGAGGGTACGATCATCTTGCCTGCAAAGTTGTCAGAGTTGACTGGATCCTCGAAAGAAAACTCAATGGGCTCCTCGTTAGCGAACTCGTCTCCTGGCTCTACCCAAATAAGACAAACAAGCAACAAGGACACAATCAACCACGTGCAAGGATCAAACAATATGATGCAAAGATGATGCGCTATGCGGGATGTGATGCAGGATGCATATGCAAGATGTGACAAGAAATGCATGAACCAGGCCTCAACATGGGAATCCAAGTGTGCCACTGGAAAGATGAGATGAAATCGCTTGAAAACGATATAAAGAACGCCGGAGTCGGAGTTACGGTTTGGAAATGGCAAGCGATTCAAATGTGACACCGGTCTACGATTTACAGCAAGTAGCCATCTAAATGCAACGAGAATGAACATGCTACAGCACCCAAACATGACAACAAAGTACATGGCAGGGATGCATTCAAGATGATTAACAAAAGTCTAGCAATGAGCTACGGCCAATTCATCCATTAACAGGTTCAAACAAGTACGGCAAAAATGCAAACAAGTTGACAATCTGCCCAGATTCACAAAGTAGCAAAAGTAGAGCTCGATTGACTCAAGCTAGGGTGCTCCATAATTGCAAATAAAGACATGGATGGATAGAGCACTACAAGATTAACAAAAAATCATTAATGATCATCCTCAAAAGAGGCACGGATCACTAGGGACACATGAACATATGGCAATATGAGATAAACAGATGTGTGGTCTGCAAGATATAAGATGTCTCTCGCCCGTGAGATACACTAGATAGACCCGCATCATATATACCTACACAACTAGTATCTCATATGCGTTGAGACGCCGCGTGCGACGCGTAGATGTGGAGCACTTGGTATTTCTGTTTTCAGGGACTTAGCATTTCCACTAAGTCCTTGAGTTGTTTGTTTCATATTGCCATATGTTCATGTTGTTTCCTAGTGATCCGTGCCTCTTTTGAGGATGATCATTAATGATTTTTTGTTAATCTTGTAGTGCTCTATCCATCCATGTCTTTATTTGCAATTATGGAGCACCCTAGCTTGAGTCAATCGAGCTCTACTTTTGCTACTTTGTGAATCTGGGCAGATTGTCAACTTGTTTGCATTTTTGCCGTACTTGTTTGAACCTGTTAATGGATGAATTGGCCGTAGCTCATTGCTAGACTTTTGTTAATCATCTTGAATGCATCCCTGCCATGTACTTTGTTGTCATGTTTGGGTGCTGTAGCATGTTCATTTCGTTGCATTTAGATGGCTACTTGCTGTAAATCGTAGACCGGTGTCACATTTGAATCGCTTGCCATTTCCAAACCGTAACTCCGACTCCGGCGTTCTTTATATCGTTTTCAAGCGATTTCATCTCATCTTTCCAGTGGCACACTTGGATTCCCATGTTGAGGCCTGGTTCATGCATTTCTTGTCACATCTTGCATATGCATCCTGCATCACATCCCGCATAGCGCATCATCTTTGCATCATATTGTTTGATCCTTGCACGTGGTTGATTGTGTCCTTGTTGCTTGTTTGTCTTATTTGGGTAGAGCCAGGAGACGAGTTCGCTAACGAGGAGCCCATTGAGTTTGCTTTCGAGGATCCAGTCAACTCTGACAACTTTGCAGGCAAGATGATCGTACCCTCGAAATCACTACTATCTTTGCTATGCTAGATTGCTCGCTCTTTTGTTATGCCATTGCTACGATGCCTACCACTTGCTTTCAAGCCTACCAAATTGCCATGTCAAACCTCTAATCCACCATGTCCTAGCAAACCGTTGATTGGCTATGTTACCGCTTTGCTCAGCCCCTCTTATAGCGTTGCTAGTTGCAGGTGAAGATTGGAGGCCGTTCCTTGTTGGAACATTTATTTACTTGTTGGGATATCATTATATTGCCATGTTATCTTAATGCATCTATATACTTGGTAAAGGGTGGAAGGCTCGGCCTCTCGCCTAGTGTTTTGTTCCACTCTTGCCGCCCTAGTTTCCGTCATATCGGTGTTATGTTCCCGGATTTTGCGTTCCTTACGCGGTTGGGTTATAATGGGAACCCCTTGATAGTTCGCCTTGATTAAAGCTTTTCCAGCAATGCCCAACCTTGGTTTTACCATTTGCCACCTAGCCTCTTTTCCCTTGGGTTTCCGGAGCCCGAGGGTCATCTTATTTTAGCCCCCCCCGGGGCCAGTGCTCCTCTGAGTGTTGGTCCCACCGAGCGATGTCGGGCTACCAGGGGCAACTCTGGGCTGGCCTACCCGACGTCTTGCTCATCTGAGTGTGCCCTGAGAACGAGATATGTGCAGCTCCTATCGGGATTTGTCGGCACATTCGGGCGGTGTTGCTGGTCTTGTTTTAACCTGTCGAAGTGTCTTGAAGAACCGAGATACCGAGTCTGATCGGAACGTCTTGGGAGGAGGTCTATTCCTTCGTTGACCGTGAGAGCTTGTCATGGGCTAAGTTGGGACTCCCCTGCAGGGATTTGAACTTTCGAAAGCCGTGCCCGCGGTTATGGGCAGATGGGAATTTGTTAATGTCCGGTTGTAGATAACTTGAACCTTAACTTAATTAAAATGAATCAACTGAGTGTGTTACCGTGATGGCCTCTTCTCGGCGGAGTCCGGGAAGTGGACACGGTGTTGGAGTAATGTTTGCGCAGGTTGTTCTAGTTTCTCGCTTGCGCTTTGCCTCCTCTTCTCGCTCTCTTTTGCGAATAAGTTAGCCACCATATTGCTAGTCGCTGCTGCAGCTCCACATATATTTTGCCTTGCCTTACCTATAAGCTTAAATAGTCTTGATCGCGAGGGTGCGAGATTGCTGAGTCCCTGTGGCTCACAGATTACTATTACACCAGATGCAGGGCCTGATGATTCCGCTCCAGGTGACGTGTTTGAGCTCAAGTGGGAGTTCGCCAAAGACTCTCAATGATACTATGTTTCCTTTCCGGATGATCAGTAGTGGTGCCCTGTTGGGGGTGATCAGGACCGTGTCGCATGTTGGGTTATCTTTTATTTTGGCGTCGTAGTCGGGCCATGAGTGTTTGGATGATGTAATGTTATTTATGTACTTGTTTGACGTGGCGAGTGTAAGCCAACTATGTTATCTCCCCTTTTATTATCATATTACATGGGATGTTGTGAAGATTGCCTAACTTGCGACATATGTCTTGCATGCGATTATGTCTCTAAGTCGTGCCTCGACACGTGGGAGATATAGTCGCATCGAGGGTGTTACAACACCGCTTCAGCGTCATCCGTGGCCTTGGGAGATGTGGTTGTCGGCAGCGAATCGCTGTCCATAGCCTTTGGATCCAACGAACCTCTCGATGAGGATCGCTGGGAACTGTCGTGGGCCGGACTGCAGCACTTGATTCAACACATCAGAATTACGAAATAAGAGTGTCGGGCATATAAGTGCATCAGAGCCTTCGAATACTTAAGATCCGGTAGGGGGCTTCTCCCTGGGGCGCCACTCCGAGCTGCTGTCGGTGTCCGACGTAGTGTCGTCCGTGAGGGAGGTTTTCCCCCTCCTTGGACGCTTTGGCCTCCAAACACATGGAGGCCGCCCTTTCCTTCCTTCCCATCGCAGGGGGGAGTTGCTTTCTTCCTCCTCCTCCACCTCCTCCTCGTCGGTGGCGGGTGAGGACTAGGTCTCGACATCTTCGGACGTCATGTCCGAAGTGCACTCGTGACCGAGGCCACCTCTGGCCCCCTTGGCCTTCTTCTTGTCCTTCTTCTTCGATGCCTGGTAGGGCGCCGGAACCAACATCTTCGTCAGAAGAGGAATTGCAGGGTCTTCGGGCAGCGGAGCTGGACTCTTTATCAGACGGGGAAGCTTAGACATGCCCCTTGAATATGTGAGTAAAGGATACACCTTGAAAACACAAGAAAACTTACCGGACTAGCGGTTTGGGTCAGGTAGTACCCACAGTCTTCGGCCTCCTTCGGCCATGTTTTGTCGGCCTTGAAAAGAACCTTCTAAATACCTTCGTGTGTAACGCCGAAGAAGTGTTGCAGGGTCTGGTGCTTAGCCGGATCGAATTCCCACAAATTGCAGGATCCGACGAAAGAGCATCACCTGGATCACGTTGACAAGCTTTTGCAGCGCTGTCAGCTCATTCATGCTCTTTATGCGCGTTTGCAGCACTGTCAGCTCGTTCGACGAGGCCCAGTCGATGCCCTTCTCTAGCCAGGAGGTGAGCCGCATTGGGGACCTGGACCTGAACTCGGGGGCTTCTGCCCAGGTGGTGTCGCGGGGCTCTGTGACATAAAACCATTGTTTTTGCCACCCTTTGACAGTCTCCACGAAAGTGCCTTTGGGCCACACGACCTTAGGCATCTTGCTCACCATGGCACATCCGCACTCGGCGTGTTGGCCGTCCACTACCTTTGGCTTCACATTGAAGATCTTTAGCCACAATTCGAAGTGGGGTGAGATGCAGAGGAAGGCCACGGACACGAAATAAATGCTGAGATGTTAAGGAAGGAGTTGGGGGCCAAATCGTGGAAATCCAGCGCATCATAGAACATAAGTCCCCAGACGAATGGGTGGAGTGGAAACCCTAGCCCGCGGATGAAGTGGGGGATGAAAACTACCCTCTTGTGGGGCTTCGGGGTAGGGACGATCTATCCCTTGGATGGAAGCCGATGGGCAACTTCCTTGGCCAAATATCCGGCCTCCCGGAGCTCTGTGATGTCCTTCTCTTTGACAGAGGACACCATCCACTTGCCTTGCACTCTAGATCTGGACATGACGGGAGTGCTGTTTGGAGGCGGAAAGGATGAGGACTTGGTGCTGGAGCTCGAGAACTGATGGGCAGAGAGAGAGAGAGAGAAGGCATGTGTGAAAGGGGGTGAGTCCTTATCCCTTTATAAAGGCAGCGAATATCAATCGCCTCCTCACTAGCCTTAAAACTCGCCTGTTTCCCAAGGGCCATGCAGGTGGCACGGTTGGATTACCCACGCCCGTATTGATGAGAATCCCATAATAAGGGGACACGATCTTTGCTTTGACAAGACGTGCCAATAAAACTACATCTCGAAATATGAAGCAGCAGGCCGGAAAATGGTTCGAAATAATGACCGGGTGGTGATGTGGTGTCTGTGGTGCTACTTCATATTTCGAGCACGTTGTCAGTGGATTGGACTCGTGAAATATTGTACTCTCTGCGGTTGTCTGTGGTTCTTGTTTTGTAGAGCTGGGCACGTTCTTTGTGTTCGAAAGATGTTTTGAAGTATTCGGAGGAGGAACCCGCCTTGCAATGCCGAAGACAATCTGCGCACCAAACACCTCGTCATTGAAGCCTGGTTCAGGGGCTACTGAGGGAGTCCTGGACTAAGGGGTCCTCGGGAGTCCAACCTGTTGGACATGGGCCGGACTATTGGGCCATGAAGAAACAAGACTAAAGATTCTCTCGCCCGTGTCCGGATGGGACTCTCCTTGGTGTGGATGGAAAGCTTGGCGTTCGGATATGAAGATTCCTTTCTCTGTAACCGACTTTGTACAACCCTAGTCCCCTCTGGTGTCTATATAAACCGGAGGGTTTAGTCCGTAGAGACAATCATAATCAGATAGGCTAGACTTCTAGGGTTTTAGCCATTACGATCTCGTGGTAGATCAACTCTTGTAACCCCCATACTCATCAATATTAATCAAGCAGGACGTAGGGTATTACCTCCATCGAGAGGGCCTGGACCTGGGTAAAAATTCGTGTCCCTTGTCTCCTATTACCATCAACCTCAGACGCACAGTTCAGGACCCCCTACCCGAGATCCGCCGGTTTTGACACCGAGACAACCCACGTCTGAAAAGGCAGCGGTGGCCATGGAGCACCTGCTTCCTCATGAGGTCACTGAGCGGGAGCCGAAGATGCAGGAGGCGACGGAGATCGAGGACCACCGGGAGGAGTTGCGTGTGGCCGAGGTCGAGGTAGAGAAGAGTCTGCCCATCGAGGAATCGGCGGTGGAGTACCAACGCGAGCTCTGGCGTAGCCACTACTACGAGTACTACAACCTTGAGGGTGGCGCCGAGGATGAGGACGCGGTCGACTTAAGCAGGGGGAATGCGGAGTCCACCAACGGCGGCATGTCGCCAGGACAAGTCATCGACGTCTCATCTCACACCGGCGATGCATCGGCAGGTGCAGCGGCGGATTTTTAATTATGCGTACTTAGCCATTGTTTTTAATGCTGGTCTTTTGTTAGAGCAATGTTTAGGTTAACTGGCTCTGTGTAATTACTAAAATTGCTCGATTCAGTAAGTGTGGTCTGTCTGCTGTACTCTCTTTTGGGTGCCCAAATTAGCAAGCGATGTTAATTTATGCAATGACGTACTTGGGGAAATTTCCACCAAAATTTGAATTATCAAACTCATCCCATGCGAGTAAAGAAGAAGAATCATTTGTGATGCACACAATCGTTCAAAGTGAATGGTCCAACGGCACCGCGTGCAAACTTTCCCTCCACATTTCCAAAATTTTGGCCTACCACCAAAATATCTACCCCCGCCCCCTCCCCCTTCCCCACCCCCTTTTCTCCCTGACCACAAGTCACATTTCCCCTGTTTCCTCCTTCCTTCCTTCTTTGCTAAGATATAGCCGCTTCCTCGCTCTCGCTGTCTCCCATCCTACCACCGGGGTCGCCATGGTATTCTTCAAAGACATATCCAGCGGTTCCTCCTTCGGAGACTACTCCTTCACTACCCGTGTATGCCTCTCTTCTTTCTCTCGGGCTATGACTTGGAATGAAGGATTTTTACCCGGAGGTCGATTTGAGTCATTTCTTCCTCTTATAGCTCCCTAAGACCATCAGTGGCAACGAATGGAGCGGGGTGGCGGAAGATCTATCTGCTCATTGTCACCATCGATCTCCATGCATGAAGCTAGTTGCGTTTGATTCTGTGGACAGTGGGAGGAAGTTTCTGGCATGTGCAGAGAAGGTTAGACCCTCTTTCGTTGTTACAAATCATTTGTTAGATGTGATTCAGACAAAATCATGGTCCCAACCCATTCATACCACACCTTCAACCAAACGCATCCTAAGACAGTATCACAGTTTGTACCTAGTATCTTAAATTTTTGCCATCTCATCAGAAGTGCCATCAGAAAATTATTTGGCACCGCTTCAGTTGGAATAGGATTCGCGGAGGGGGGAAAGGAGAGAGAGGGGCCGGCCCCCTCTCCTTGTCCTATTCGGACCAGGGAGGGGGAGGGGCGCGCGGCCCATGTACGGTTGCCTCTTCTCTTTTCCACTAAGGCCCATCATGTCCCGTTTAGCTCCCGGGGGGTTCCGGTAACCTCCCGGTACTCCGGTAAAATCCCGATTTCACCCGGAACACTTCCGGTATCCAAACATAGGCTTCCAATATATCAATCTTTATGTCTCGACCATTTCGAGACTCCTCGTCATGTCCGTGATCACATCCGGGACTCCGAACAAACTTCGGTACATCAAAATGCATAAACTCATAATATAACTGTCATCGTAACCTTAAGCGTGCGGACCCTACGGGTTCGAGAACAATGTAGACATGACCAAGACATGTCTCCGGTCAATAACCAACAGCGGAACCTGGATGCTCATATTGGCTCCCACATATTCTACGAAGATCTTTACGGTCAGACCGCATAACAACATACGTTGTTCCCTTTGTCATCGGTATGTTACTTGCCCTGAGATTCGATCGTCGGTATTCCAAATACCTAGTTCAATCTTGTTACCGGCAAGTCTCTTTACTCGTTCTGTAATACATCATCCTGCAACTAACTCATTAGTTGCAATGCTTGCAAGGCTTTATGTGATGTGCATTACCGAGAGGGCCCAGAGATACCTCTCCGACAATCGGAGTGACGAATCCTAATCTCGAAATACGCCAACCCAACATGTACCTTTGGAGACACCTGTAGAGCACCTTTATAATCACCCATTTACGTTGTGATGTTTGGTTGCACACAAAGTGTTCCTCCGGCAAACGGGAGTTGCATAATCTCATAGTCATAGGAACATGTATAAGTCATGAAGAAAGCAATAGCAGCATACTAAACGATCGGGTGCTAAGCTAACGGAATGGGTGAACTCAATCACATCATTCTCCTAATGGTGTGATCCCGTTAATCAAATGACAACCCATGTCAATGGTTAGGAAACTTAACCATCTTTGATCAACGAGCAGTCAAGTAGAGGCATACTAGTGACACTCTTTTGTCTATGTATTCACACATGTATTATGTTTCCGGTTAATACAATTCTAGCATGAATAATAAACATTTATCATGATATAAGGAAATAAATAATAACTTTATTATTGCCTCTAGGGCATATTTCTTCAGTCTCCCACTGCACTAGAGTCATAATCTAGAATTACACAGTAATGATTCTAACACCCATGGAGCCTTGGTGCTGATCATGTTTTGCTCGTGGAAAGAGCTTAGTCAACGGTCTGCACATTCAGATCCGTATGTATCCTTGCAATCTCTATGTCTCACCTGGACTAGATCCCGGATGGAATTGAAGCGTCTCTTGATGTGCTTGGTTCTCTTTGAAATTCTGGATTCCTTTGCGAAGGCAATTGCACCAGTATTGTCACAAAAGATTTTCATTGGACCCGATGCACTAGCTATTACACCTAGATCAGATATGAACTCCTTCATCCAGACTCCTTCATTTGCTTCTTCGGATGCAGTTATGTACTCCGCTTCACACTGTAGATCCCGCCACAACGCTTTGTTTAGAACTGCACCAACTGACAGCTCCACCGTTTAATGTAAACACGTATCCGGTTTGCGATTTAGAATCGTCCGGATCAGTGTCAAATCTTGCATCAACGTAACCTTTACGATGAGCTCTTTGTCACCTCCATATATGAGAAACATATCCTTAGTCCTTTTCAGGTATTTCAGGATGTTCTTGACCGCTGTCCAGTGATCCACTCCTGGATTACTTTGGTACCTCCCTGCTAGACTTATAGCAAGGCACACATCAGGTCTGGTACACAGCATTGCATACATGATAGATCCTATGGCTGAAGCATAGGGAACATCTTTCATTTCTCTCTCATATCTTCTGCAGTGGTCGGGCATTGAGTCTGACTCAACTTCACACCTTGTAACACAGGCAAGAACCCTTTCTTTGCTTGATCCTTTTGAACTTCTTCAAAACTTTATCAAGGTATGTGCTTTGTGAAAGTCCAATTAAGCGTCTTGATCTATCTCTATAGATCTTTGATGCCTAATATATAAGCAGCTTCACCGTCTTTCATTGAAAAATCTTATTCAAGTATCCTTTATGCTATTCCAGAAATTCTATATCATTTCCAATCAACAATATGTCATATATTGCATCCTCTACTTCCACTAACATATCATTTTCTCGTCTTGCATCTAGTACGAGCCCTCCCACATCAGTTTTCATTCTTTCCACGTTAACGAGTTCAAGCTTCTCACCAAAGAGTCTGTATACAATCCATGATGCTTTGATCACACTTCAAAGCGTTTATTTCCA